>NC_051155.1:82401830-82445909 GCF_013339745.2 Dermacentor silvarum | reverse complement strand
GAAAGCGACTGCTCAGCCTTCTTCTTTTTAGACATCGAGTCACCAAAGCACTTCTTAAATTCGTCGAAGAAATCGTCCCAGGTTGTCAACACGCTCTCATGGTTATCAAACCAGAGAAGTGCTGTCCCGGCAAGTAAAAATACCACTTTCTCGAGCTGCTTCGTAGTACTCCAGCGGTCGTGGCGACTCACTCTTTGGTAGTGCTTCAACCAGTCTTCCACCTCTTCATCCGGCTTCCCCGAAAAGGTGCTTGGATGTCACTCCGGTGCCCCGTAGCCAGCCTGGCCTGTGTAAAGGTCTTGGGGCTCATCGCCGATGGCGCCTTCTCTCGAATCTTCCATGTACGCTGCCTGTGGTGGTAAGCCAGCCAAGCGTCTGCTCCGTCGCGAAGTCAGGGCGATGCACCCAGCACCTCCACCAAATTGTTACGAAGGTGTGGGTTTATTCACAGGTGATGATCTATGAGAGTAGATGAAGGGGGCAGCCGAAGGCAAAAACCAGTCCGGTACGATGAACCGCCCAGTTCAAGCGCGCGCTACACGCCACCTCTTTGTTTTCTTCTAACCTCCGCGCATTGCCGCTACGATATGTACACTAATCACGAGTGCCACTTCAAGTCTGAGAAAGCTGTGTCCATCATGCGTTGAAAAGTGGCTGCTGGGGAACAGAATCCGAAAGGAAGGACTTTAAATTCGTAAAGGCCGTCAGGGTGTAATGAACGCTGTTTTTCTCCATCCCTTCGTCAACTCAAATTTGCCAGTACCCGCTACGTAAATCCATCGAAGAGAATTAATTTGCATGTCGCAGGTGGTCTAAAGTGTCATCAATACCTGGGAGCAGATAAACGTTCTTTTCATATACTTCTTCAGTTGGCAGAAGCGTAGGAAACCATGTTTCTTTTTAATCGAAAAAGCAGGTGACGCCCACAGACTTGTCGATAGTTGGATGCCGTCGTCATCGAGCATACGTTTCATTTGCTAACGAATGCCATCCTGTTCTTTCACGATACGCCGCAAGCATGTTGGCGAACGGGTCGGGCGGCTGGTTCAGTGACAACTGTGTACTTAGTCAGATGAGTGTGCGTGACTTTTGATGTGGTCGCGAAACATTGGCGCAACCTGTCCCGCTTGGATATTTCTAGCTGCGGATTGACGTTGACGTTACTGGCCTTGTAAACATTGCAGTTTCCCTACCGAGAGTCGCAAACGAAGGACCGTCGTTGCACTCGTCTAGCGCCTCCAAGTAAGCGATGATGGTGTGCTGCGCAAAGTGCTTGTATCATCATTGAAGTTGGTAACGAAGATCGTAGTCCGCCTACTTTGGAGTTCAACGAGGCCTCCAGGGACGCTTACTCTCAGTCTAGGAAAATGTCCAAGTTCTCTTAGGTGATGCCTTTACTTGGTTGCTCTTGTGGGCACTCGACAAGGACCAAGATGCAAAGTCGAGGCGGTAACGTTACGGAATCATTGAAAACAGGTAACACCGGCACGCCTATGTTAATCTTCCGCGTCTAAGTAGGAAGAAAGCGGGTTAGAAAACGTTACGTGCAAGCCACGTAGAATAATTATTGCCCCACATTACTGCAGAAAATGCATACTGAATATAACCGGCCAGAAACGCCTGGGCAGCACGAGGAAAGATGCAACGAACGTCGACGTACGGATGTGAAGCCTGGCGGTGCATCGTCCAATGGGTCACATGAGGTGACCATCAGTTGTAGTTAGAACTTTGCGGAGATGAGTAGCTGGTGAGGCACCCATTACTGAACAATCCGATCCAGTATCGACAAGTGCAGTGAAGGGAAACAATCGACGGAAAGAGCGATAGCGGCGGAACATCTGTCGGCAGTTGCGGAAGAAGGCGTCAGCGTCACCACGTTGGGAGGTCGTGCCGAAGGGGTATATTTGCCAGCTAGGTCGACAGCGCCCTCACCCCCGGAGGTCACTATTCTGAGTTTCCCGGTGGCGGGCTTGCCCCGCTGGCACCATTGGAATAAAAGTGCATTGGGGGTGCGGTTTGGGGACGCAGGAGGACGAGGCGACGCCGATCGCGACTGCAACCGCTCAAGGGCATACGAAAAATCATCTTTTGGCAGGTACTGCTCGATTTCTCGGGGTCGCTAACCAATTTCTTGCGGTCGCTCACACAAAGGGCGTCCAGACGCAATCCACGCAAGCCACTCGGTAGAGGCAGCCGCGGTACAGTTGTGCAGCTTTCCCGGTTGGTAACACAGCGGACGATTGTCAAGAGCCAAGATGAAAGCCTGTGTGCTGAGTCGCCCGCTGTATTGGACACGATAACTGTCGAAGAGACTCCGCATTACTTGCCAGATTCCCTCCAGAATGACGCCTGTAAAGGTAGTTACACTTGGGGATCCCATTGCCTGACGCTTATGGATCTCCTCTCGAAGAACGTGCTGTATAAGCTCTGTGAGGTATTTCTAATCGTCATATGGCGCAATTGAGCATGCAGCGGCCTTGGTGGTCGCGCGTTCATACTGTGACAAGTGCTGTCGAAACATCCGCTTTAGTTGTCTACTTACGAACAGAAGGTTGTCTGCAGCACAACTTCCCCTTTCTATGCTATTTTATCATTTACCTTACAAGTTCTTGCGCTTTGTCAAAGTGGAATGCAATTGATGCTGATTGAATAGTAATTAAATCCAACAAATAGAGGTGTGAATATATTAGGTACCATTTTCTGCTCACTCTGAACGCTATCACAAATATAATCGTCGTAAGCTCATTTTTATGTCCACTGCAGGATAAAAGGCCTCTCCCGGCGATTTCCAATTACCCCTGTTTTGCGCCAGCTGATTTCAACTTGCTCCTGCAAATTTCCTAATTTCATCACCCCGCTCAGTTCTCTGCCTTCCTCGACAGCCTTTCCTTCTTTTAGCACCGATTCTGTAACTCTAATATTCAACCGGTTATCTACCCTACGCATTGCATGACCTGCCCAGCTTAATTTCTTTCTTTTTATGTCAACTAGAATATCAGCTGTTCTCGTTTGCTCTCTTAAGGACACCGCTCTCTTCCTGTCTCTTAACGTTACGACTAAATTTTTTTGTTCCATTCGCTCCTTGCGCAGTCCTTAACCTGTTTTCGAGCTTCTTTGTTAACATCCAAGTTTCTGTCCCATATGTTAGCGCTTCTGGAATGCAATGATTTTGAACTTTTCTTTTCATCGACAGTGGTAAGCTGGCAGTCAGGATTTGGTTAATGCCTGCATTATGTACTTCAGCACATGTTTATTCTGTAACATTACTGAAAGTTGGGCGAGTTGGTAGCTATTCATCTTGAAACAGCGCCTGTCTGTTACCTTTGCCTTATTGTCGTCGTTTCTTGTGTGTGTGCTGCAGTTTCAAGATGAACATGTTTATTCTTCTCTAAATTTCATACTCGTGATCATGGCCCCTTTTTGGTAATTACCCTAGATACACATATTCTTCTATACAAAATCTAGGCGCTGACTGACCATCCCGATTTATTGCTGCCTTGCCAGGCTATCGAACATTATCTTTGTCTTCTGCATATTAATCTTCAACCTCACTGTTACACTTTCTTGGTTAATGTCCTCAATCAATTACAAATATGACTTAGGCTTACCTCCCAGGCCGTGTGCGTAGCGTATGTCTCTTCCTGTGAAAAAAAAGGGTTTACCAAGTAAATAAAAATGCGACATAGCGCAAAAAGTCAACACTGTTGGGGCTCGGTGCTGTTTCTGTTTCCAGAAAAAGTCATCTCTACACATTACCTATGTGGCAGGGGTAGCGAGTCCGGAATTTAAGGTATTTGCTCCAATGAAAGTAACGAAGAGGGATCTTCTCTTTTCGGGGGTTTCACGGGCGAAAACCAGTTCTGATTATTAGACACGCCGTAGTGGAGGGCCCCGGATAAAGAGGGATTACTACTTCGGTTTGATAAAATGCGTTTTACAGCAAATGAGGACGCCTCCGAAACACTAAAAACATGCATGCATGCAATGTACATAGAATTTCAGAATAATTTTACAAGCAGGAGAAAATGCAAAGTAAACAAAAATAGTTTAGAGCCCTCACCCTGTCGAGAAAATGGGGGCAAGCGAAGCTTCTGGCAAGACGACGCTGTCGCAAGCGTTCCGCTTCGTTTGCCTTAAACTCAGGGTCGGCGACTGTTCGCTGACGCTTTCCCTCAACATCGCGATCCCGCCACTCGGGGTCCGCGGCTCTTCGCTGACGTTTCGTCTTGGATTCGGAAGCTCTCACGCTAGAATCGGCACGCTAGAATCGAACGACAAGCTTCGCTTGCTCCCATTTTCTCGACAGGGGAAGAGCTGGTAATTTTGTCTCTTTGCGTCCCACGTGTGGCAAGGGTAGTTCCAGGGCACGTTACAGGTTTCCGACCCCACAGGGGCATGTGCCATTGAGCTTGGACCCTTTCTGCACTAACACCAGTGTCGGTCCACTTTTCAGTGTGACACCACCGCCAACACCACCACCACCGCCCACACACGTGACGCAATGCAAGCTTCGCTTGAAACGTCACATGCCTGCGCGGCACACCCAGCAGCGTCGCAGTGTAAGCTGGAGGAGTGGCTTCATAGGAGCTAAATTTTCGGCAGCACGCACTAGAAAGTCTTGACGGTGAAGTCATTTTGCGTCGCGTTCCCGAGAATGATCTGAACTATCCGCAGGCGTTGACGGCGAGCTACGGCTTCGGCTGCTCTCGGCACAACGGTCTGCTGAGCCCAACGTTGCCTGGTTGTAGCCGCGCGCGCTTCTTCAGCAGCGATTCGTACCTTGCGAGGAGGCGCCATGAAGTGTACCGTAGAATAAACATAGGAATCTAGACTACGTGGCGCAAATTGGCTCGTAGCAGCATACGATGATATTGATGTTGATGATATTCACGATGGTTTATTGGCATCGCCTTTGATACGAGACAGCGACAAATAGTTACCTAGACTGCTTGAATGGCACTGGAAGCTGAAATTTATTGTTTCTCGACTCAACCCTCTACTACAGTATACATATCGTGCTTTGGAGCAATACACTGTAGGGATTTTCCAAGCAAGACATCTTATACGATTAGATAGCACGTTGTGCCTAGCTGAGCACGCGCATTCTCCGTAGCACAATTACGCAACATCAATATAAGAATTCTGCTTAACTGAGATTATGTTTCTTCAGTGCTCCCGCACTACTGAGCGATTCACGTATTCTTGGACTGCTTTTTCCTATAATACACTTCGAATGTTGAAAGCTGCGCCAAGGAAACAGCTACCTAATGTAATTTTAATTGGCCCTTTTAAATCAGCTTATAATATAGATGTGAGATGAATCTGAAGTTCGAGTTCAATAAGGAACATGAACGATTACCTCTGGGACAGAAGAAACTTCATGGCCTGTGACTCGATGTCTTCTAAAAGTGGGAAATTGACCGGATATAACTATCAGAATTGCAGCATTACAAGTCAAGTGCATTAAACTTGGCATGACTCTGAAGTTAAGGACAACTACGTATACTGTTAGTATAGCAAGTATAGGACTGTTGGTCTCTGCATTAAATCAGAATAGACATTTGCGTTCGAGACTGTTTTATCTGCTGTCATATCCGAAAATATAAAAATAGCATTACCGGTGTTGTCAACCAATCCGTATTGTGTTCTGTCCACACCTACATTCTTCAAAGCGCAGTTTCTGGAATTTAAAGAGACCTGCGTTCGATGACGACTGCGTGACGTAGACGCATACTTTCGCTACGCCAGTGCGTCACATAGACATTACGGAGGCGTCGAAGCAGCGCCATAATATCGTAGCGTGTGTTTTGCACCGCACTGGGCACATTACAATTAACAGCACAACTTGATTGAATGTTCGTGAACGCTGAATGAAATAATAATGCGAGAAATATATTGCAAGGGGTATTCCATGAAAGTTGTAAAGTTGCACTGTTTGTACACTCTTTTTGTTCCATAAACGTTTGTAGGCAAAAATAAATCGTTCTTTACTGAACAGACAGACCGACACATCATATGCATTATCTCCTACGCGCAGCCCCTGTACATAAGATCGAACATGCAGCGTCGCGATTATTATACTCGCAGACAACTTTCTGCGGCAATGAAGGGAAAGCTATGGGCGCGTAGATGCAGCACATGTGTTACCGCGCCAGGAGACGCCGACGCCAGCGGAGGCGACAAGACGCACCTCGCCACGGCTCCGCGATTTTCGCCCAAAATACCTGACCTGTCGGATATACGACGCCCAACTCTTCTCACGGGTGCGACCACTGTTCTGGCACTCCATGGACATCACGTAGATTAAGCCGGAGCAGTGTAGTCTCCTTTCGGATGCTTTGTCTTGGATCTGCGACACGGCGGCTTCGCTAACCCTAACAGCCCAAACCTCGCCAGCGGCGGGGGCAAACGCGACTGGGCGTTCCGGCGTCATGGACGAACAAGCGGTCATGGACCTGTTACAAGACCAGCTTGAAGAAAAGAAGCACACTCCTGTGCATGTCGTGCGACGCCACGTTAGCCCCCAGACCATCATCACGAGGCTGGACACAAAACTCAACCTTGTAAAGTATCCGACGTATCAAGTCACGAACGCCATCGTCGTCGCTGCCGGGCTCACTGCGTCTGAGGTGCGCGACGTCAATATACATGTCTGACAGCTGCAAAACCTCGTCGCGGCAACGAGCGGGCGGGAATCGGTGACTGAGAAATTCGCTGGCTTGCGCTCAATGACACTCGACGGAGAACGACATGATGTGACCGCCTACGTGGCAGCCGAAGCCCAGCACGCACGCTGCGTAGTCCATGGTCTCCCTAAGAATATCCCGGACTACCAGCTCCCGTCCGTAATCAGCATCGAAGGCCGGCAAATTTTGGCAGCACGGCGACTAGGCCAGTCAGAGACTATACTCCTCACTGTTAAAGGTGCCACGGTGCCCAAGGAAGTCAAGATGGGCCTGTGGCTCACAAAGACACAACCTTTTCGCGTTTGCGCTGTGCAGTGCACCACTTTTTTCACCATTGGCCATCGCGCCGATCTGTGTCCCACAGCTCAAGAATTCACTCGTTGTCGGACATGTGGTCAACAGTTCCTTCCCGCCCAACGACCTGGCCGAAGAGCGCACGAATGTGAAGTTACATGCTTCAACTGCGAAGGACCGCACGGTTCTCGCGAAAGATCGACGCCACCCCCGCCACCACCCAAGCCGAAAACCCAAAGCTTTGTCAGGGCCCTGTTCTCCCTGAAGCAACTATTCCTAAGAATCCCCGCAGAAGCAACCGAAGCACGCCTCCCCGGCTAAGGTGAGTCCGTCCTTCACTCCAGTGGGTCGCCACCACTACGCCTTCAACCGCATCGACTCCCTCTTCCGCTGGCCTACAGGAATCATCACCTCCGGGATACTTTCTCGCATATAAAGACGAAACGGATGCGCGAATAGAAACCATGGAAAGACAACTTCATTTTCTGCAGCAGCAATAACTCGAAATGCAAACGCAGCAAGCACAGATACTTAAACAACTTGGAGCGCTCGCGCAATCGGTTGACCTATTCCGAACCGCAGCATGTACGCGCAGGCGCGGTACAGCACGCGACAAGGCACACCCATACAAGCACGTATACCAATAATGGCAACATTTAATAACTCTCAGTGCGTTCCGTCACAGCACACAGCGGGGATTATTGTCTGGCAGTGGAACTGACGGGGAACTCGCCGTAGACGTAACTTCTTTCATTTTACCGCGCAATCCTCGCGTAAGCTCGATGTCATAGTTCTGTAGGAACCCTTAGCGTCAATTTCCTTACCAAGCTAATACAACCTACTGTGCTCCTATCATCCCAGTAAAACGTAGGTATGGGACTGAACAGGTCACATACCGAATCATGGCAACAACGCTGGTATCGGACGGACACAGTGCTGTGCAGGAACCCCTCGACAACTTACTAATGACAATGAAGAAAATATACTCATAAAAGGGCCATTTTCCGAGATTAAAACAAGAACATCATCAACACATATCGGTTGCCTAATACGAAAATCAACGAACCCCTTGGCACCACCTCCTTAGGCAGCTTGAAAAGTCACACTTGCTGTGGACAGACGACTTCAATAGCCGTCATGCCTACTGGGGCTACCCAGACTCCTCGGCAGCCGGGAGGATCCTTCTTCACTTGGCCCACACAAATCACCTCCCTCTTCTTAATTACGCCAGAACACCAACCAGAACCGGAAATTATGTACAACGCGACACGAATCCCGATTTGGCATGGGGCAGGACAAGAAAGACACCTGAGTGGCATAATCTGGGCCAAGCATTCGACAGTGATCACTGCATCCTAGAAATTACCGTTCCTTTACCTAATCTTCAAAGAGGTGCCAAGCATGGTTACTACTCTATTGCCACAGAACTTAGAGACTGGGATGCCTTTCGCAAGGAGACACAACATTACAAACGTCTACGCTAGACGCGTGGAATCACTCCCTCCGCACAGCAGATAGACAAACCACTAAAACAGTCGAACGCAACGAGGACAGCCCACAAATTGATCGACACCTCGTAACGCTCTGGGACAAAAGGCATGCCCTAATCCGGAGATGGAAACGCAACAAACTAAACAAACGTCTCAGAGCCCGCATACGAGATCACGCAAGAAGCTCAAGAGTACGCGGACAAGTTGGCCACCGACAACTGGCTGGATATCTGCGAGCACGCAGGTAACAACCTGCACAAGAGCATAGCGTAGTCTCTCTTTCGTACGCTGCTTGGACAACCCAAACGAAAGAACCACCTAGAAGTTTTACAACTATAGAAAGGAATTGTACTCGAAAACCGTATAGCAGAACATATCGAGGACCACTTCTTCCCAACAGCTACCATCATCAGTAGCACACAACCTCTACCAGCATTGGCAGATCACACTCCTTCCGATCTCGGACCGCTGCCTTTCAATGGTGAGCTGAGAATGGCCATCAATACCTGTAAACGGCAGACAGCACCGGGATGGGACGGGATAACTAACAAAGGTGTTACGACATTTACCCGACACTCAACTGCAATACCTCCTCGACACCATCAACCAAGTTTGGGACACAGGTAATATACCGTCAGCATGAAAAATGGCCATGGTCATTCCCATTCCCAAACCCAGTAAGACCCCACACGAAATTGCGAATGTACACCCCATTTGGCTGACGTCGTTTCCGGGCAAACTGATGGAGCGCATGGCACTATCACGACTACTTTGGAAACAGGACATGACATATGCGGTCGACCCACGTGTAATCGTATTCCAAAAACACGTATCTATGCAAGATGTGATGCTTGCTTTCCAGGAAGTGTACACTGAATACAGCACTTCTCAACTGCGCGACATAGTTAGCTTCAACAACAAGGGTGCTTTTGACCTACGTCGCTTACGAAGCGGTTCTTGAAAGCCTTAGAGACATCCGGCCGGGATAAAAGCTATATAACTATGTCTGAAACTTTCTTACCGACCGCACGATTTCCGTGAAGGTAAATGAGGTAGAAGCAGACGCACGGAACCTCCAACAAGGGGTGCCGCAAGGGTCGATTCTGTCACCAACCCTCTTCTCGCTCGCTCTCAACGGTCTGACGCTCCATCTCAGAGCTATGACAGACCTGCATTTTACAATATATGCGGACGACATCACCCTCTGGACCTGCAAAGGTTCACCATCACAAATACAACACACACTATAGCCGGCCGTTGACACCACAGCTTGATACCTTCAAGAAAGACGACTCACTCTATCCAATGCCAGATCAGAGTACATCGTCGTCACGAACGGGAAACTTCCAGGGGTTCGGGAAGATCGGCAACTCATCACACTCTCCATACAGAACGACCCTATTCCTAGGAAGCCCTAACAGAAGGGTGCTAGGCTTCTCGTTGCAAGACTACGGCAAGGCAAAAGAATGACTTCAACATACAACTCAACAATTACAAGTTCACCGCCTCTTGAAACGCACTACGCGTAAGCTAAGATACATCAAAGAACATCAACTCAGACACATGACCCTGTCCCTAGCCATACCCCGCGTCATGTATGACTAGCCATATATAGAAATTACCAAGACGCAAAAATCCAAGCTTGAAACTATGCTCCGTCAAATCTCTCATACAATATTGGGTACCCCCGAATACGCCCAAGTCCTCTAGGGTTCAAGATACGGCGATCTATCCTAAACTCGACGAGCTCTGTCACCTTCATCGTGAAGCATAGTTTACCCACCTCAAGCTCTCCGCACAAGTACACGCCCTGCTTAGTGAGATGGGCTACGATATACCTCCACCACCCGCATTCGAAGCAACCCGGCCCCCATGGGCGACGCTCGGACAGATTGCCGTCGAGCTTGTACCACGGCACATGGACCCAGACAGAGAGCCAGTTTGACGCCAAGCACGAGCCCAACATCTTCAAGAAGACACAGGAGAGTGGGTCTTGTACACGGACGCATCTCCGTCTCAGAGCTCCGAGGTCTACCGGACAGGAATAGCTTCCGATGGAGTACCACTGTCCTGGGGCTTCAATTACAACATCAGCACGCAACGCCTGGCAGAAATTACGGCCATTGTGGAGGCCGTTGCCATGCCCAACCCACATGCTCGTAATATACTGATACGCACAGATAGTCAAGCAGCCTGTCGAATTCTCGCGACAGTTGACATTCCAGACGCGCATTACAACGCACTAGCTAACCACTTTCTTCTTCTTCTTTCTGGGTTTTACGTGCCAAAACCAGTTCTGATTATGAGGCACGCCGTAGTGGAGGGCTCCGGATAAATTTTGACCACCTGGGGTTCTTTAACGTCCACTACAACGCAAGCACATCGGGCGTTTTGCATTTCGCCTCCATCGAAATGCGGCCGCCGGGGCCGGGATTCGATCCCGTGACCTCGTGCTCAGCAGCGCAACGCCTTAGCTGACTGAGCCACCCCGGCGGGTACCTAACCACTTTGATGCCCACCCTTCCATACGTGTGCGCATGCAGTGGGTACCTGGTCACTCGGGGATGAGAGGGAATGAAGTGGTCACATGCCACGTCCCGCGCAAGTATCCTGGGCCCTCCCCTGTGGTGGCCGGTTTCACTGAACCGTACCGAATTACTTGCTCTGGCGCGTTCCGACCGGCGCGAAAGATTAGACGAGATGCGTAGTAACTGCAGTTTGTCCAAATCCACCCCATTCTATGACGCGACGTGAGGCGGCCCTAGTGCGGCGTGCGCACACACACTCTCTACTGACCCCCCACATTCAGCGCTACATACAAGGCAAGGACCGGCTTCCCACCTGTGTGGCGTGCGGTGGTTTCGCGGATAACGCCCACGTTCTATGCGGTAGTCTGGGTGCCCATGCAGCCATGCGCGGAACCTCAGTCAAATACCTACTACACGAAGACATGCGACCCTGGAGGAGCGGCTGCCAGACTCCTCGCCAGACATTATAAAAGCACTGCTCGTACACCTTAAACTTCTGGGCCTGTCTGAAGATTAGGCCTCACTCTTTTTAGTGGACCCGGACTGGGGTCTATTTTTTAAGAAACTTGTTCTCTCTCTCTCTTACCGCGCCAAGTAGTCCGGCCGCGTTTGACAGTGCGTTTGGTTGCTCGGAACAGACGCTGAATCGACGTAGCTTCCACGTGTGATGTTTCGCGTTTGCCCAGACGTGGAAGAGAAAAGCCGCAAAATAAGTAAATTTTTACACTCAGTGATACGTTCTGTCTTATTTAACTGTTGCTAGTAAGGTGTTTATGTTTTCTGTTCCCCAGCCTAAGCCAACGTGGATTAAAACGCGGCACTCTTCAGGAGCGCTCTGACTTGTGCGCGCTTTGCCTCCGCAGCTTTCCCTTCATTGCCACAGAACGTTGACCGCGAGTGTAGTTAATGTACCCGTATTCTCCAGAAGCATTAAAACGTTGAACTTTACCAACCTCCGGAATTTGATGAAAATGTCAGCTTGCCTATGCTGTCACTTGTGCAAGTTCAACACGCTGCGCGTCGGCTCGTTTCCTTTTTCGCTAATGGGCAAACTTTCTCAAACCCAAAGTTCACGCTGCAGCTGCATGGCATAGACAGCAACAATGCATCTATAGAATCTCTGAGGCGCGCACACTTGTTGTGACTGAACCACGAGTGTGGCGCTTCCTCTTTTTGAAGAGATTGGTTAGGTAGTTTGATAAAATTTTCGTTAACAGGAATTATAACCCCATTCCATTGATGTGAATGGTCGTGGCCGAGCGGATAGCACGTACAAGTGCACATTAGACTACATTTTATTATGATTGCTTTCCCAGCAGGAGCACATAAGCCATCGTCATCATATAAAAGGTATTCTGAAGCGATAGCGCTATAGAGGAGGACCTTACATACTTTGTAGGTATGCGTGTGACAAAAAATGCGCCTCTATTCCACCCTGTGAAAGGGGGTGTACAACGAAGCTGCTGGGGATGTTAGACCAGTACCATCGCACCAACTGACGTTAGACCACGTTACACAAGCACCACACCACAAGCGATGTACGTCAGGCGCACAGGCACGCGCGCTGAAGTGCGGCATACATCCTCGTTCTTCTAGGCCGTTCCTCAAGCGCAAGTGCCTCATTGAACTAAATTAATATGTAATGGTAAATTGCGTCAGAAAATACGTAAAGTACGACTGACACACAAGCCGCTGAAATGATGACTTCGGATTATTATTCGAATATATGAAAAAATGTAAATCGGTTACGTGGAAACTGAAAGACGAAGACCTTTTGCAGCTGCCGTTCGAGGTCTAGCTGAGTGGCCTCGGTCGCTAGGCGGCGGTACAGTTAGCACAGCATTCATCGTTATTCTTGTAGGCTCTCCGTCTAGCGCAAGTGCGTTACTCAAGTAACTGAATTTCTCAAAGTAAAATGCGTTATAAAATTCGGAAGGTACAACTTATACGCAATCTGCAGACATGATAGCATCGTATTGTAATTCGGATATACGAGAGAACGTAATTCCGTCGCACGGGAACGAAAACATAAAGCCTTCTAGCGGCCGTTTGGCTTCGGGCCCTCCAGCTGGCGCAACTGCGGTATTGAACTGAATTTCTCAAAGTAAACTGTACGATAAAACAATTATGTTACGAGGAGAGTCAAATACGCACCCCTCTTCCAGCTGCCGTTTATTAGGTGAGGACGCCATGAAAAAACCCGACCACCTAGAAGCTCGCAGCTTCGCTGTAAGAAATTACTGCAGAACCAATCTCACGATGACTGCCGTTTGTAATGCGAATTGGAAACGTGCAATGTAGCGACACACTATATTCCTGAAGTCGCGTTTAACACGTGTAGTGATAATTCAGAGATTTTCCTTGATTGGGCTATATGCCACATACTGGGATAACGTCGCACTTTGATATGGCACTCCTTTTTCAAGGTCTCCCATGAGCATAGAGGCATGACGAGGAGTTCCAACGCTGACTCAGAGAAGATGGAATAATATCGATGGAACAAGAACGGCGTATAATGTCGACGCCATAACGAGCGTCGGATGACGTATCTGCAGTGGCGGTGATAGCACGACCATGATGACATCGCGATGACGGTCTGGAAATGGAGGCATGATAACATCTGACGATGACGGTATGACAAGGGCGCCATAATCCCGATTTAATGATGTCTGTGTGAATAAAATACAATGATGAAGAAAGACTCACGTCGATGGAAAGACAAAGGCGGTATGACGACAATGCATGGCGACAAAAAGATGACATTATGTAAATTATTAACCTACGTAAAACGACCGGGTGACGAAGATAACATGAGGACGGTGGCACGAAGACGACGGCATGGAGAATGTCAGATGACAAAGCTAGAATGACGACAATGAAATGACCAAGGACGATATCGCGACCCCGAACACATACGTAGTGACCAAATCTATTTGGAGCACTGGGTTGAAGTAGAAGGCATACCGACGACCGCATGACGAGAGTCAAATATCGAAGTTGGAGTGACGACGATTTAACGACCACGACGGCATCACTATGGCGGTGTGACATTGAATGCATGATGAGTATATGACGGCGATTGCTTGACGGTCAGTGGCATGACGAGCGTCGGATGACAAACCTATAGTGACGGTGATGCAACTACCGTGGCATCATGACCACGAGCCTATACCTACCCGCCCAAGCTATTACTCAACTTGAGCGAATGGGACGAGGTAGAAGGCGTGATGACGACGGCATGGCGAGAGTAACCTCACGAAACAGGAATGGCAGCAATGGAACGACCACGATGGCACCACGATCACGAGAACATACGTAGGGGCCCAAGCTGGTAGACAAGTGCGGCCACTATATATATATATATATATATATATATATATATAAAGATGGATAGATAGATAGATAGATAGATAGACAGATAGGCTGGCCGGCCGGCCGGCCGGCCGGCTCGATCCATACTGCGAACGAAGGCAAAGAATACTATTCGCACTAAAATGAGTAGATAGAGATAGATAGATAGATAGGCAGGCAGGCAGGCCGGCCGGCTCGATCCATACTGCAAACGAAGGCAAAGAATACTATTCGCACTAAACTGAGCACCAGTGACCGCGGGTCGGGGCGGTGTATGGTCAGTGCTCCGGGGGGTTCCACTGAGTGGTGGCGAGATACTCGGCGATATCACGAGACCATTCACCTTGCTTCGGATGTGTGGTGCGTTGACGGGGAACACTCGTAGACCCAAGTCGAGGCATGGGCATCGGTGGTAGACGTGGCTGGCTTCTCCGTAGTGATAGCCAAGCAGAGGTGGTCTGGAACGCCCCATACATCTGTCTTCCTTGGATAGTTTCGCTGCGCGATGGGCGCGCTTGCTGGCGGCGGCGGACAACGAAACTACGGTGCGAAGGAGGCTTGTTACGGGCGTGCCGGATAAACTTGGTGGTGGGCGGCAGCGGCGTAGCTTATGGCCTCTGGCTGAGCTCGCGGTGGTTCAGGAATTCCTAATGACTGGTGGATTTCTCGCGGACAACATTGCTAATCGATGCCGATTGAGGCGGTGGCGAAGACAGTCGTCGTCGATAAGGTGCAAACCGACCCACGTCGGTCGGCACCTTATCATCAGGCAGCCATGGTTGACGCTGCTGTGAAGACAGGCATAGTGGAGAAATGAAGCCCTTGTACCGGTAGCAGAGGTGAAGCCCTTGGACTCGGTGACTGGTGACAAGACCTCTACCGTACTAAGGCTACCTATTCATGTTCCCAACGTCACAGTGGAACTTGCGCAACTTCCTCCTGCATTATTAGATCCCTGGTGTTAACCTAGGGGCGACCAGGATTTCCTTCGACGGCTTCTAGTTTCGTCACCGCTGCTCCACTTCGAGCTCCGCCTCTGTCGCCGCTTCTAGTCCATCCCACAGCTCCAGTGTGAAACACGAAACTGTAAGCTCCTTCTGATTTTTATGTTTTATGTGATTACTTTGCAGAGGTTTGTTTTATACTTTCGCTGTATTTTCTTTAATGAATGGCTTGTTGTGGTAAAGAACGGCTTCGTCATTTCATGCGCTGAGGCTGTGCCTCAGCAGCGAGTAATTCATTGAAAGAACCTCATCACAGTCTTCTAATAAAGTCGCACGTCCTGTTCACTCACTTGTGGCTTGTTTGTATGGGCATAAGTAGGGGAGGCTATTTGGTCTCCTGGCAATTATTACGCACCAGCTAAGCGGCAGCCAAGGAACTGAGGCATGTCGCAAAGCCAGCAGGGCGGGCGCGGCGCGTACCAGCGTACACGACCGGTAAAAGGCGGCCATATCGGATTTCGCGCAAAAAAAAATTAGATTTCCGCTTCCTGTTTGACCAGCGCCGTCTGTAGGGTCCCCCAGTGGGTTCCACGCGCTGCCGCTTCTTATTTTCATACCACTGTGGAAGGTGCAGTTTCCCTTCTCTAAAGATGGTTCTTTATTCTATGGCCTTGTGTAAACACTATCCGTTAGCTGATGCAAGCATGGAAAAACAAGAAAGAGAAATGAAGTTAACACGCGTTGTTTTATTTTTTTATACTGTCGCATTGAAACAAAACATTTTCTGTCTGAAAGACGTTTTACTCTGCCACTTATTTTCCTTGCTTTGCCTACCGAAATGCCAATGACATGCCAGACATGTACGAGACACTCCACCGAAGCAAAGCATGGCTGACTGCGCATTCGGCGTGCTGTTTTTAATGCGTAAGCATTAAAAACACAAAAAGAAATGCATGCAGGGGATGTATCCGGCGCTAGATGTAAACAGTTTCTCTGTAAATGTCGCGATACTGCTTTCCGTTGCTCAAAAGGCATGGGCTATTGGTGTTTTGATTCATGACATTTGTTTGTGGGCTGCCATTCTCAAAATTCCGATGAATAACTTTGTAAAGGATGTAAGAGAAGACATGGACAACTTAGGTGATAGAATAAGCACTTTAGTGCCGTATAGAATATATACGGGTATTTTCGTTCACAGGACGCCAACGCCGGCTACGGCGCCGGACGCCGACACCGAATTTTCAGCGACATGTATTAACGCTGTCGCTGTTAATACGTGCTAAATACAAGTGTTTTTTCCGAGCGTGAATGAATTCCGAGAATGCACGCGCCGCTATTTTGCCTGTATTCGCGGGCTGCATTCACGCTCGGAAAAACACTTTTATGTAGCACGTATTGATCAACAGAAAGTATATGGAGAGTTTTTCGTGTTGCTCTACAATGTCCTCATTGGCAATTTTCATGTAATTATAATATTTGAGAAGTTAATTACTAAATTAAGAGTAATCATGTAATTGGGCCGAATGCAAAATAATCTGAGTATCTCCAAGCGACAGCAAACAACATTACCATTGTTCTGTCTAGCTACGTTGCATTTGCATATTTTTCAAGTTTGGTACAAATCGCGTGGGACACCCTGTATACCTTAAGGAGCTGTGTGAATTTTCGCCGTGGCTTTTGCTAGGCGCAGGGCCACAGAGTTGTCAGACAACAGAGGCAATGAGTGCTTTTTCACGCTTCTTAGGCGACACGGGCCTGGACTCACGCTTGTGATAATCATTTGTGCAATGTGTCCTTTCACCTAGTTCCTCCCATTATCATCCCCCATTATGACCCTCTTTCTTCCCCTCCTCCCCTTCCCTTACGTAGAGTAGCAGGCCAGATGCTCCATATTCCGGCCGACCTCTCTACTTTTTCACATCAATAAACTACTTCTTCTTCGCCGTGGCTTCACATAGCTATCGGGAGCACTTAATTATTCTCGACCGGCCTACTTATAATATACGACATTATTATTCACATTAGCCTTGTCCTTGGTCACATCAGACAAACCCGTCGGCAATCTCTTCTGTTTGATAACCGTTTCTCGAGAGCTATCGCAGAGTGTGCAACGCCTCTTGTTTGTGTTCGCCATTGACGAGCTGATTGCCATTGACAACTGCAGCTGTGAGAACCTTGCGCTTTTGATGTGCGGTTTCGTGTGCCCTAATAATGGAAAGCTAGTTAAGCACGGACCAGTGCAGATTACAGGGAACTCATGCGTTAGCTCGCACCCAACCGCGCTTTGCGCATTCCCACACACTCTTCTCGGACAATGTTTCATGACTTTTGTGGTAACCCGTACTTGGGCAACAAGACCCTTCCAAAGGTATACCTAAAGGTGTCAGTAACCTGACGCTTTATCAGAGGCTGAGTGCTTCGCAGTTGAGAGCAATATGTAGCCTGTGGCATTCAGTGGTTTTTAATCAATTGCTAAGCACAACAAGAAATCTTCCTAGCCGAATCAAAATTCAAGTCCGATGATAGAGAATTATAGCTCAGCCGGTTTACGGCCCAACGAGACCAGCGCGCGAGCGGAGACGCCACTGCGCATGTGTGGTATACTGGGGCGGCCAGCGTATTTGCGGAGCAGGCTCTGCGCTGTGTTTCACCGCTGAGGATGTGTGTTTCACCGCTGAAGCGGCCCTCTGTATACAGCGAGAGGTTTCAGCAACGAGGTCGCTTGGCGACGAATTGAATTAGGTGACCACGATCGAGAACCTGAAGCAAGCGCTAGGCCGCGAGCTGACGCTCACTCCAACATTGTTCGACAGGTGGCGCAGCAAAGCACTCAGTTGAATCGAGCGAGGGATCGTTGCTAAACACTTCCTTTCTTGCGGCGCTGTGCTGCCGTCTCAGCTCGTCCGCTTGTTCCGCTGGCCCGTAAACCAGCTCAGCTATAACTCTCTAATATCGCCGCCGCGTGCCGTATGCTGTAGGTGCGAGCGAAAGCATGCGAGGGTGAGCCAAGAAGTACGGTAAGTTGATGCTTATGTGTCAACTCGCGCTCGCATAGGAAGAGGGCGCGGAGGTTGTGTGCGCCATCTACTCCCGCGCGCAAGGGGGGGGGAGATGTCCGATTTTGGCTGAGGCGGGGCGGAACAGGGCTGGTTAGGGCGCAAATAGGCCAGTCCACCTGCGGTGGCTGAGCACTGCTGCGCGTATCCCGTATAGGAGGCAATCTACGCTGGGCTCGAAGTTTAAAATTGGATTGTAATTGGAACAAACGCGCAAACATAATTTGGTTCCGCGGAAACTGAAAATTACATCAGCTCTTCATTTTTCTTCGCCGACGCTACGGTGTACACGCACAGACGCAGGAAAATTTGCCGGGGTAGCCATAAACACTATCGCTGTAAATATTTGGCGTTATGCGTGCGTTTTCCAAGCGGCCCTACTCTTGAATGAAGTGGAGCCGTTTAAATGGGGGCGGGGCCGCTTATGCAAGAGCCACAGAAAATAGGCCGCATACGCAGTAGGCCACTTGCAGTGAACCATTTATTTGCGTCGAAATTTTTATGCCACTGTCCGAGTTATAAGCGTTGTTTTAAGCCCCCAACGCAGATCGCTCTTAAGATTCGGCGACTCGACCGCGCGACCTCGCGCAGCCACCACATATTGCAGTTGAAGCCGCAGTAGAATGCTGCCCCCCCCCCCCCCCCCTCCTGCCTCGCAACGTTGGGTGCCTCGCGCGTGACGGAAGACGGCACGCCACCTGCCCGCTTTCCTGCCTTTCGCGCGGGCGAGATTGAGCCGCTATCGTCGGCTCCCCTCACACGCTTTCACTCGCATATACAGCGTGGGGCGCGTGGTGACGGTGTTATCACCCTTGGAATTCATACGGAACCTCACGGCGATGACGACGACGATGGCATAAATGCGCCTGGAGTGCCTATATAATTGCTATCGCAATAAAACTAGTCGCTGCAATACAATCAGTATCAACGTTTTTCCTATTTATTTGACCTGTTTCGTCTTTACGCTCTAGATTTATGTATTTATGGTGCACCTCTTCTTCTTACTGCGGTTTTACGTGCCAAAACCAGTTCTGATTATGAGGCACGCCATAGTGGAGGGCTCCAGATTAATTTGGACCACCTGGGGTTCTTTCACGTGCACTTCGTCTGGAAGATAGCGCGAGCAAGGGATGCAGTAATAGTAGCTCTTAAAATACAATCCGCGTTAAGCAGACTAGGAGCTCGCTAGCAGGATACGGGGTGTCCAACCAAGCGTCATTGTTACGCACTAAATTCTATGTACATGCTGCCAACCACAAAATCTCTCAACAGTTTTTCTTTCCGGCTCTCCCAACTTTTCTGCAAAATTACCTAGTGCTTGGCCTGAGCGAGCACTTGTAAATGTGCAACATAATTTGAGAGTCTCAATCGCAATGGTACTCGTCCTGTCTTCGTGACGCGATGGGCCACCAGGCAACACCGTAAGGTAACGGAGGAATTATTCTCACTGCATTCGAAGTAGTCGGTGTCATCGACTTCACCTCAAATGAAAGAAAAATCAAGATGTGCGGCAGAGTAATGGGCTTCATAAAGTGGCCCGGAAAATCCACGATCAGGAACGCTAGAATGGCGAACGATGCCCTCTACACTTTTTCTCTTGTGAGTAACACCAAGTGTTTTTATAGTCGGAGAGTTCAACGACTTTACTTATTTCAGTGACATCAGAAGTCTGCATATTTTATTCCGAAAGCAATAACCTCAGAGCAAGCTTTGAATATATTATATTAGTGTTTTTCTACTATATAAAGAGCCCTTTAAAATATACGTTTTCATAATTATTCCGCTTACGATAACTTCAAACATAAGTGATGAGTCGCCCACATTAGGACTGTAAATAATTAGGATATGTGCAGTAACACAGTATGATTGAATGATTTTTCTCTTCGTAGAGGATGACAGACGACGCGGTTCACTCTTATAATGTGGTTCTGGCGCAAGGAATACTAAGCACAAAGAATGAGAGACATGAAGAGTGCTCTTTCTGTTATTTCTTCTTTCTATTTCAAGCATTAACCAACAAGGCCAACATCGCGCTCTGTAGGGTCACTCTGATGATTGACGTCACAAGAGCGGAAAATGATGGAAGGACTGAAACAGCGTGGTTGGTTAAGACAAAAAATATGTGAAACATCCTGAAGAATTGCGTCTTTGCCTTTCTTCTGGAAAATTGTCCACAGAAGAGCACCCGCATTACCTTTACTCGAGGATCTAGTACACGCAAACATAAGGATGATGCCACAACGGTCCCAAAGACAGTACGGCATTGTTCTGAAAATTATGCCGACGCCACCAACTGTGGAAATCAATGTTTCGCGAAGTATTCTGAGGTAGCTGGTTATCAAGCATTCTTTCTTGTGGTTTTTCCAACTATTTTTCAAAAAAGAGATTACGAGGCGGCGACAAACTCCCTAAGTGACTCTACGCGGCTCTCGCCTTGACGCTACATGCAACCCTATGCACTAAATTCTCGTTAACGTATCGGTAACGTATCATCGAACCTTCGATGACTCACGTATAAAAGCCCACGCGTTTCGCCGCTGATCAGATTTTTGACGATCGCCGATTGCGTTCGCCGCTTTCGTTGTGCCTCGAGTGTAGCTTGCTTTTGTGGGCACAGGTTCGCCCATTAAAGAATCAGTTTCGTCATACACAGTTTTACGACTGCTTACTTCAGGGTCACTACTACGTGACAATATCAACCGTAAAGAGACCATTTCTAAAGTCGAATCGCTAAAGTTGCCGTCTTGACAATACTACTAGCTAGGTAATTGCGGAGACTTTTTAGCTCTTGAGTGCCTCTGTTTACTGACTTCTCAAATTTTTCAGGGAAAAGATGCTGCTGACTTTCACTTTCTTATTGGTGGTTACTTAAGGAGGGAGCGTTATCCATTCTTATTAATCTTATACACTCTGCCGCAGGCAAGAAGTGAGCATAAAGCTACAGTATGAACAGGTTCATTATCACATATGTAATACAAGCAGCAGCTACTGATTTCACAAAAATGGTCAAGAGGACGGCAGTCTTCGTTTAACCTCTATGACGGCTGTCTAATAGACGAACTGGTCGAAAATATCAGCTTTCTTGCATTCTAAGAGTAAACTTTACATCTATAGCTTTTATCGAAAATACATGGAAACGGAGAAATAACTTTTCTTGCCAGCTACTGCATCGATATTTAAGCGGTTTATTGCAGTTAAGAAAATGTTAACCCCTACCGACTGTTGGGAGCAGATATTTTTATAAATCCATCACTTTTCACGAGTATTTTGAAAATTGCAAAATTCAGAAATCTGAAGCATCATGTCTTTTAGAGCTAAAAACCCGGCACCATCATACTTTAAGCTGAATATCTTGAACATATCAAGTAAACGCGATTCATGTATATTATATCAAGTCCATTGGCAGCCATGGACTGTTTTGGCATGATGCAATGTAAGGACTGCAGCCAAGACCCCAAGTGTACGAGTTGCAATTGTGTTTAATAGCAGCTTCTAAGGCATTCTTCCATCTCCCATGGAAATCACGATACAATGCCAGGAATGTTTTTATATTGCATCTTAGCCGTTCAGCTAAGGCGCTGCTTTCCTGGTGGTATGGTGTTGCAAACCTTAGCATTTACCCTTTGGCTCTGCCCCTTGTCTCAGCTTATCCCTTGAAAAGGTTGATACATTGTCAGGCACCATGACCTTTGTTTTCTTCAACATCCCACAGTTTATAAGCGATTTGACACCTGCTAGAATTGATTACTTGAAATATTTGATGTTACATAATTAATGAAGTAGTTAATTAGTCATTTTTTCTTAATTAGTTGAATGTGTGTTTCGATTTCTCGTGCTACTAATTCTTCGAATAAACCAGCTCGAAGATAACTCTTCGAATAAACCAGCTCGACGATAAGAATTATGCTATCTGCCACAGGCGCTGTTTAAAAAATTCCATAAAACTTAGAAATGATCACCCTGTCTATAAAGCCTTTATACGATACGTATATTGTCGTTTAGGTTTATCGAAGAGTCTGCTTGCTGTGTTAGAACGGAAGCATTCGTTCATCATCGACGCCTGCTTCTTGACCTTATGATCATAGAAAACGCGATGATAAAAAAGACTCAAATGCGAATGACTTCAATGACATTTGTCCGCGGGGAACAAAAAATAAAACGCACCAAGCGCAGAACATTCTTTAGAAGACATTGCCGTTTCTTTACCGTCTGAAATACCACTGTTTCTTTTAAACCTTGTAGCTTCCATCCTACGTTCTGATAATACTTAGCGTCTCTGTAGATAGGTTCACTAAGCTCAAATGCTGAAGACCTTAGGATCAAACGTCAGCAACACACCACTGCTCACAGATTATATTAGTTACAGATTTTCATTAACGAGTCTCAAAACTCGGCTTCGACGAGAAGAAATGACAAGAAATAAATATATAACTATTATACTTGAAAAACTACACCGGGTACGGATGAAAGTGAGTCATTGAACTGATAGAAAGCTCTGCTATGTGTTTGATGCAAATTGAACTAAGCTTTAAGATGCAATTTGACACCTTAGACGTTTTAAACCAACTGCACAGTCTTCGTAGCCGTCCTAAGCCTAGTAATGTGATTAGTGTTTTTTGCCTACATTGAGCCTTTTAAACCTATCTATCTCTCTCTCTATGAATCAATCCATGTATATATCTATCTCTCTCTTACACCGACTCAGTGGCCCAAGTTGTCTGCTTCCTAGGGACTTTAGATGTGTGCTCCTGGTCGTGATGGCGTCTTGTTCGTTCTATCGTCGTTATTCCCGCTTTGTGATCTTACTCTCCTCAAGCCCTCGTCGCAACGCCTTGTTCCCCAAACCCAGTGGCCCAAGTTGTCTAATAGCTTGGACCACTAGATATGGTGTCGTGGTCGTGATATAATAGTGGTCGTTCCATCATTGATATTCAAGCTTTGTAATCCAACTCTCCTTATGCCGTCGTCATCACGCAATCGTCATCAAACAGTCGTCATGCATTCGTCACAACGCCATCATGAAGAATCATGACGTATCATGATGCTTTTCCGACCCACTAACTCAAATTGCATAACAACTAGGGGTACCTTGTATGTGCTCGCCATTGCGATGCCGTAGTGGTCGCTGCGTCGTCGTCGTTTCATGCATCGTCATCGGACTCTCTTTCATCCGTCGTCTTCATGCCATCTTCGTGATGCCGTCATGGTCGTCCCAGTGTCGTCACTCGAGCTTCGTCATATGGTTCTTGTCATGCCATCGTCATCACCCCAATCTTCAGCATACAGTTGTTGTCATGCCTTCGCTGTAATAGCATCGTCGTGACGCCTTCGTGGCGGTTTCATCGTCGTCAATAACTTGGTCATCCGACTCCCATCACATCGTCGTCCTCGCGCCATCATTGTAATACAGTCGTCATGCTTTTGATGTTGCAGCGTCGTCGTGTTGCTTACGTGGTCGTTCCATAGCCGTAATTTTAACCTCGTCGTCCGACTCTCGTCACGACATTGTCGTCGTAAACTCGTTATCCATTCGATCTCATGGTATAATCGGGATGCCGTCGTAGTGATACCGTGATGGTCATTCCATTGACGTCACTCATGCTTCGTCATCTTACCCATGTCAGGCCGTCATCGTCACGCCTTTCCGCGCATCCAGGTAACCAAGTTGTCTGATAGCTTGGGCTGCTTGGTTAGATTATAGTGCCTAGAATATACTGGCTAGTGTGCCGACCGCGGCCTTCTGGGTGGCACCATTTGCAATGAATGTCAGCGGCTGCCGCTAGGAACGCTGCTGTGAGGGTGTGTCGGCTTCACCGACACTTCACTCTCACCGTCGGCTTCACTCTCACGAGTGAAGCCGACGGGAGCGGACGTGTCGAGTCGAGGTGCCATTTCAGCGCAGCAGGAGCAGCGTGCCAAAGAGATAAGTTCTGTTATTTTATAT
Organism: Dermacentor silvarum; assembly: GCF_013339745.2. Taxonomy (NCBI): domain Eukaryota; kingdom Metazoa; phylum Arthropoda; class Arachnida; order Ixodida; family Ixodidae; genus Dermacentor; species Dermacentor silvarum. The sequence continues at coordinate 82,421,616 of NC_051155.1, read as the reverse complement.
TTCACTTTTTGGTTTTTTTAGGAGGGTTAGCTTAGCCAAGCAATCTTTATAAATTATTTTAAGGCTTTCTCACTTTCTTGGTCTTCTCGCTTAGATAAAAGTAGGTAAAGAAATTTTTTCCCCACATCTACGCCTTGTTAGTACGAGATGATGGTTGGTACTAGGGGGAACCCACGCGTGCGTTGTTCTGAGTGCGAGCGTTCCTACGCGCTGGAAGAAACGCGGTTTAAGTCAGCACGCGAAGCGAATGGTGCAGATTTTATCTGTAGGATGTGTGTGCTAGGGTCGCGGCTAGACCGCCTAGAGCAAGAGAAGGATAAGTTAGCTAAGCGGGTTGGAAAGCCAGAAAAGGAACTTAAAATCGAGCAGAAGCAGAGGAAGGAGGCAGAAGAAAAGCTAGCTAACGCAGAAATCCAGCTGAGCGCCACCATTCTGCAAAGCAATGATGAACGCATCGAGGCGAGCACCGCGAACGGAGCTGGCTCCGATGCGAGTGCAGAGACAGCCGAACCCGCCACGCCGGGAAGCAGTGGCGGAAACGTCAGTGATAGTCACGAAGCGGATACCACTGACGCGGCCGGGGAAGAAAACAAAGCCAAGGGCAAGGATAAGAAAGGAGGGGAGGGCATTGTGACTTCGGGGGCAGCTTTCGGCGGTGAGGGGGAAGGAAAGCGTCCAGTTGTCTTTGTTGGGGATTCCAACATGCGTAAAGTAGAACCGGCGATAGCAGAGAGGGTAGGGGCAGACGAACGAGTCCAGGTTAGCGCGCTTCCCGGGAAGCCGATTAGAGAGGTGATAGCGAAGGCCAAGGAACGCATGTGGGACACAATGGAGGAGAGACACCTAGTGGTGATAATGGGCGGAGTGATGGACGTACTGAACAGACGAGGAGCAGGAATCACAAAGCAAATAGCAAAGGGGTCACCGACCTGCGGAATGTTTCAAAAGAAGTACAAATCGCGGTGTGCACGGTGCCAGAGGTTGAAAGGCAGGGTTATAAAATTGAAAGGACAGTTCTTGCAGTAAACAGGGAAATTTGGACTCTAGCTAAAGCAATGAATTTTACGGTCATTGACATCAACCGAGAAGTGCACCGAGCAGGCCGCGAAGGCGCTTTTGTGCGTGACGGGATACATTTTAGTGAAAGTGTAGCAACACCGGTCGGAAGTCGATTCGCGGCACGAGCTGTAGCTTTTTTAGGCGGGCCCCAGGCAATCAGGAAGCAGGATTGAGTATTGAACATAGCGAAACACCAGTAAAGAACAGAATTAGGCGACCAGGAGTCAGGAAAAGACGCAGAAAGGATAAGAATAGAGAAGGTAAAATTTGCTACATTAACATGCAGGGTGGTCGTAAGCAGGAAAAATGGCTGGAATGTCAAACGCAACTGAATGATGAAGCGATTAGCGTGTACGCCTTGACCGAAACGCATCTACGAGATTTGGAGCAGCCGCCTGTTATTGACAACTTTGTATGGAAGGGTGCAACAGAATGACCGGGTCAAGGAAAGGCGGAGGCGTAGGCGTACTAATTAGGCGAGGTCTGAAGTGGCGAAGGGTAAACGAGACATGTAAAGAGCATTTATGGATTAGTGGTACATGGCAAGGTAAAAAGACGTGGCTGGGAGTAGCTTACCTATGGACAGGTAGTGATAGCAGGGAAAAAAATAAGGAATTGGTCGATTGCATTAGAAGCGATATTAATGAGTTCAGTAACTCGGGCCAGGTGATATTAGTGGGAGATATGAACGCGCACATGGACGATTTAGACGGATATACTGATTACAACGGCTCTCTAGTGCTGGATTTGTGTGATGAACAGAACCTTATAGTAGTTAACAGGGAGAATAAGTGTCATGGACAGGTAACGTGGCAATGCGGAAACAGGCAGTCATGTATCGACTACGCCTTAGTCTCAGAAATGGTCTACGAACAACTGGACCAAATGATAATAGACGAAAATGGAAAAAATAGCCTGGGAAGCGATCATAGACGTTTAGCATTAATGTTTGGGAGAGATACCAGCGCAGAAAATGAACCAATAGCCTCAGAGTTTTTAAAAATGAATGACGAGCAAATAACAGAGATCGCAAACAACATAGAGAAGAAAATTGAGGCTTTTCCTACAGCAGTCTGGGAATATAAGGAACTGGTGGAGGTTATGCAGCATGAAATAAGGCGGACACGGCAATACAATTGTTGGATTGGAAAGAGGAAACCACGTAAGTGGTGGAACAAGGAAATTAAACAAGCTATAGAAGAGCGTAAAGAGGCATCTAGGGTTCATCGAGAAGCCAAAAAGTTGGGATTACAAGAAGAAGAGGTGCTCCTTAGATGGAATACATACAGAGAAAAGAAAAGGGTTGCGAGTGAGCTCGTGCAAGAGAAAATTAAATGCGCAAGTGAACGTTGGGTGCATAACATTCACAAAAGAGACAAAGGCGCCCCAAAAAGATTCTGGAACCATATAAAAGCACTCGGAGCTCCAACTAGAAACTCGCAAACGGCTATAAGGGATGAAGACGGTAACATCTATGAAGGCGATGATGCGCTGCGGTACATCACAGACGTTATCAGGCATAACTTCGGTACGAGAAAAAGCGTAGTTCAGACAACAGATCCAGCAACAACAGAGAGGCTTGAGAGATCAAAATTCAGCATAGAAAGCTTTTATTGGAAAAAGGCAGCAGAAAATGTCCCTAACAACACGGCAGCAGGACCCGATAAAATCCCAATACAGCTAATCAAAAACCTCGGTCCAAAAAGCAAGGCACTGCTGACTAATGCCATAGAGCAAGTGATTAGAACAAAGAATATTCCCGTTGGATGGCGTGAAAGCAAGATGAATCTCATCTACAAAGGCAAAGGAGATAAGGATAAGACGAGCTCGTACAGGCCAGTTACAGTAACGTCGGTGATATATAGAATGGCAATGCAAGCCATAAAATTAGAACTGTCGAAGTGGGTGGAGGAAAACGGTGTATTGGGGGAACTACAGAATGGGTTCAGGCCAGGCAGACGCTTAGAAGACAATATGTTTGTACTAACTCAGTGCATAGAGATTTCAGTAGCTCAGAAAAGACCTTTATGGGTAGCATTTCTAGATATTAAAGGAGCTTATGACAACGTAGACAGGGAATTGTTGTGGGATATTCTTCAATACGAAGGCATAGATGACGATTTCGTGGAGCTGCTGAGGGAGATATATCGAGACAACCAAGTACAAGTGGCATGGGAAGGCCGAAAAGGAAATGAAATGGTGGGAATTCGCCAAGGATTGAAGCAAGGATGCCCTCTGTCACCATTGTTGCTCACGCTTTACGTCAAGGGCATAGAAAGACGACTGGAAAACAGCGAATTAGGTTTTGATTTATCCTACATGCGTAATGGACAAATGATGCAACAGAAGGTCCCTGGATTGATGTACGCAGACGACATTGTGCTACTAGCGGACAATAAAAAGATTTACAGATACTTGCGAATATCTGTGGGAGCGCAGCGACAAATCTAGGCCTTAAGTTAGCACAGAGAAATCAGGGATTATGATCTTTAATGAACACACGAGTAACTTCGTGGTGTTCAATTCAACAGCAAGTAATACCCATAGTGAAGCAATATAAGTACCTCGGCGTACACATAAACGAAGGAAAGAATTACTCAAGCAACCACCAAGATAATCTGAAAATAAAGGGGAAGCGGAATGCAGCATTAATGAAACACAGAGCACTGTGGGGCCACAATAAGTATGAGGTGGTGCGTGGAATCTGGAAAGGAGTAATGGTGCCAGCGCTAACATTCGCAAATGCCATTATATGCTTAAAATCGGCATATATTGGCGGGTTTGGAAGTTAACCAAAGATCAGTAGGCCGGTTGGCTTTGGGAGCACACGGTAATACGACAAATGAGGCAGTGCATGGAGACATGGGTTGGGCCTCTTTTGAAGTCAGAGAAGCACAAAGCAAAATTAGTTTTGAAGAAAGGCTCAGGAACATGGATGAAAATAAATGGGCGGCTAAAGTACACAAGTATCTCTACATGAAAAGCGTGGACACAGAATGGAGGAAGAGGTCAAGGAAGTTGGCAACCAAGTACAGGATAATCGAAACTGTAAATAGACAACCAGGGGTCATCAGAAAGAAAGTGAGAGAAATAGAGACCGTGAATTGGATGCAAAGAATGGAAACGAAAAGGACAATGGAGATTTACAAGAATCAGAAGAAAGAAATTAGAAGGGAAAATCTGTACAATAACACAAAGGGCAGTGCCTTCCTATTTGAGGCTCGAGCCGGTTGCCTAAGGACGAAAACATATCGGAACAAATATTCGGAACTAGATGAGACATGTGTATGCTGCAGTAAAGATCCAGAGACCACTCAGCACATCCTAATGGAATGCGACGGGATCCACCCAGCGAGAACCGTAGGTAACGTGCAACTCCCAGAAGCTCTTGGGTTTAAAGTGGAAGGAAACATAAACAGATCAGCCGTAGAGATCAGCAAGAGACGATTAGAGTACTGGCTGGAAAAAAAGCAGGGAAAAGATGGATACGACCTGATCTCTTAAAATCATAGGCAGCGGTACAAGATAAATTTTTGAAAAAGAAAAAGAATAAGGAGAGGTATACAAAAATGCTAGATAAAGAACATGTGTAGTATACCCGATTAAATCAAGCAGGCTAGGTGACTATTTGTCGCCGCCCCGTTTCAAAGGGGATGCCAATAAATCATCATCATCATCGTGCCGCGGCGCCGCCCGCTCTTCATAGACCGTCGTGTTTTCACAAGGGGGCTGCTGTGCTTTTTGTATTTATAAAGCCGTAGGAGCAGTAAAGTTCTCATGTGGGAAGGCGATTTCTAATTTACGGTTTCTTTTGACTATAAGAAGGCCTATTTACTGCTTGCTGCTTGCGTGAAAAGCTTATACTAGCTCAGCTTGGCTTCGAGCGTCGGACCTCCAGTGCTTCTATGCTGCGAAGGGTAAAGGGCATTTGTATTCTCGTGATAGCGCAAATTTTTAAAGGTAATTTTTGGCTACTTTATTCTAATAAAGTAAAGTAAAGCTAAGGTTATATTGACCTGTAGAGCTGACTGCTGGTATTCCGCGTACTATACATTGTTTATACCTGGTAAACTCGTTCTTTTTTATGTCTAATATACGTGAACAAAAGTAGAAACCAGAGCTTTTATTTAAAGTAACAAATAGTTTATTGAAACATAACAACAGACAAACATAGGCACAATACATCAGTAGATGAAATAATGCAAACATCCATAAAGAAGATAGATCTAGTGGCAGTGGCACAGTTTGTGGAGCTTTTGCCGTTCCCTTCGCGCTTCCCTCTCTTTGTTGATGCCGTTTACAAAAAAAATGAAACCTCAAGAGAACATAGAACTTTACAACTGCTGTCAAAGCTGCTTTTTCATGCTCTGGGTACCCTAGTTGAGGATAGGCCAGTGTCTGCAGCTGACTTGAAAGTTAAGCTAGACTCGCGTCGTGTAACTTCTTTTTACTGAAAAACACAGTAAAAGCATCTTCTATGACCTTTATAGCGCTTGACAAGTTCTGACTAGGATAGACAAGGCCTCCATTATCAAAATGGGTAGTGAAGTATGAAGCAGCGTCAGCACTAGCTTCAGCTTTACTTACGCAAAGGCAGCCTGCACACTGGGTACAAGCATTTTTGGCAATGATCTTTCGTGCAACATAACCTGCAGTATACTAGATCGAAGCACTATTGCTCTTTTTTTTTCTATGTACGCTTCATGCTCACCACTGCCCACGACAGATTGAATGGCATCCTCAGCTTCATTAATACTTCCGCGGTCAAGAAGGCCGTCTATCCTATCCAGAAGGCTCCTGCCCGTTGTTCCACATAACTAAGTTGGATTCAGCAGTGCCTTGACTATGTCTGGTGGGCAGTTCCCTCCTCTGGGTGGTTTGGCTAGATTATAAAATGCCAGTAAATTGACAGTCACGAGAAACTGCGAAACTGTTGGGTGATCGTTGCACCCTGATGATTGTCTAATTATTCCGAAAAGGTTTTCTAGATTATCCTGCCTTAAACGGGACGTTAAAAGATATTTGAAGCCTAGGGTCGATGTCAGGTAGGACACCAGATCAAGGGTACTCTTGATGGTAACCCTTAGTCCAGAAACTGTGCTTTGTGTAAGAAAACCACCACCAGCTGGTTTTGGATGCTGCTCCCACTCTTGCAAATGAGTCAAGAAGCCCTTTCAAAAAGTGCATGTTTGGACTGCAAGGCTTGAGCGCCTTTTCGCTTGTCCGTGATGTCATGACACGAATCAGGCGATTCATTTCTTTCACAAAATCTACAGTCGGTTGCACAGTCCTATACAAACACTCAATGCGCTCCCTGTACACAAAATCCCTTTGATGACCTCATCGCTGAAGAGCTGAAGTGCGAGATTCACCTTCATTTTTTTCGAAACAGTTCGGCTTAATGTGGGAATTTGTAATACTTGACATCACCTTTAGTGTAACACTTTCGTGATCTGCTTTGAAAGCTACTTGAACAATACGACTGTGGACATGTCCAGCTGCTGTCAGGTACCCTTTTGCAACAAATCCATTTCTCACGTTTTTCATTAAGTGTGGAAAATCCGACACAAAGAACAGCTGCCTCTTCGGATCGACTGGGGGCTTGGTGCTGTTCCGGACGCGGCTTGCAGAACCTTGTAAAAAAAAGAAGAAAAACACATGCCGAGAAGGAACAATCATTACTTTATTTTTAAAATTAAATTGTGGGGTTTTACTTGCAGTAACCACAATCTGATTACGAAGTACGCGGTAGTGGGGGACAGGACTACGGATTATTTTGGCCACCTGGGGTGTTTTAACGGGCACCCAATGCTCGGTACACTGGCGTTTTTGTATTCTAATTCGCCCCCATCGAAATGCAGTGCCCGTGGCAGGGATTCGACCCCGCGCTCTCGGGCTTAGCAGCGCAACACAAAAACCACTGCGCCCACGCTGGTAATTACTTTATCACAACTTGTAACAATCGTAAACCGTGTGCTGCATTAGCACCACGTTGTAAGAACAACTTAGCATATTACACTCAAATAAAATCTCACCCTATATTCCAAACAGCCGCCACATGCTCCTATTTCAGCTGGCGCCGTCGCATGTTATGCAGTCTACAAAGAGGCCAGCTTTTTCAGCAAGGACAGTCGTTTCCACAACGAGTTTCGCCAGTGTCGCGGATTTCACATTGCCCTTGGAGGCAAAAACGCCAAGAATTTGTGTCAGTTTCCTGTATATAGGTATAAGTATTTTCTAAGAGCACAGGCTTTGCGTATTATATGGTTGAGAAGCAAAAAAGAAAAATAAATCAGCTTACCAGTAAATGGCTGAAACAGCACAACCATGCCATTGTCTGCCAGCACATTCTTCTGGTCAGCAGGTGTATGATCCCTGAGGACAACAAAGCCTTCAATGTGGCCTTAATAGTAAAAGAGAAGCACAGGAGGAACATCCAGTTTTACTTTCACATCTCTCAAAAAAGGTTAGAACATATAGATTGCTGTAAAACAATGTTAAAATGACAGTTTCACATGAAAGGCGAGGAATTTTAGAGCGACGGCGAAGCGTTAAACAACTACACGATGTATGAAGGTTCGTAGTTCTATCGGCCGTGTAGGTTGCAGTATACTATAATTAAATTTGCAAGAGCGGTGTCGCGTATGCGCAGGCACTTCTTGGACGGATATCACTCGATGACCACGAACATGCACTGTCACATTCACTGTCACAAGCAGCGAGGAGGGAACGCTTAGTGCTGCCTCTCGCTTCACCACCTTTCGGGAAATTGAGATTACTTAACCTCCAACTCTAGGCGCGCAGGAACTGAGAGCGTTTATGTAGCCACAAGCCATCTCGGCTCGCCCTTAGGCTATGCACCCGCCACATATAGCCTCCAAGATACGGCGCGCGCACATCCATGTACAGCCACGGCCGGGCTAGAAGAGCAGACGCTCCCTCGCCTGCCGCCACCGCCCCAAGCTCGCGTTTAATAACGTGAGCTCCAACATTGAGCGCACGGGAAGATAGTGTGCATCAAACCATTATCATTTTCGACTCACCCTCGCACGCACAGCATATGGCACTCAGGGTGTGATAGGATCTTATCGCGCTTTAACTTTATCCATAACATTACAGCGGTGGCGAAAATTTACCTGGAGTACGTGGTCATATAAGTGATATCGCAATAAAAAGCAACAGCTTGGGTATATTGGATTTCGATCGTACATTTCGTTTGAGGAAAATCGTAGCGATTAACAGAACATCACATTTTTCGTCATGTACGCAGGACTTTGCAAGAATTTGTACTTAAGCATTACTCACCGGCTGATTTTACATTTAGGTGCTCGGAAAGCTTAATCTCATCGATGAAGAGGCCACCGTGTCGACTGTAAACATCCATGGTCTTCGACTTTTCAGTTAAGGCATTGAAAATATTGGCACTGAGGCCAAAGCCACCCTTGAAGCGCTGCAGGTAGCTTTGCAGGCATGTTCTACCAGGCAGTACCATAATGGTTTCTCTGCGGAGATGTTCGTATAACTTCGGGCTGCGCATCTTCATCATCATGCATTCTACGATCCACTAATCATTGTATCGTATGCCTTTATGTGACGTCCGTCTTGCAGCAAGGAAACAACTCTTGACAGCGAGTTGCTGTTTTGGCGGAAGAGATTAAATTTTACTCTCAAATGCTTCTTCGCTAACAGCCTCATTTTGCTCTTTCATGTGTGCCACCTGTTCATTTGCAGTTGCGAATCGTTTCTTGGTTCTCGACAAATTGCGAGAAATGTTCTTACAGTGGTTCTTTTCACCATGCTTTCTAGCGCTTGCCTTTTCTCTTTTCTTTTTCCTACAGGCTTGGTTTTGAGCCAGAATTCTTTGGTACTTGCAGAAAACACAAGACTCCCCATCAGACTGCGTAGATAACGAGCATTTTTCCGCAAAAAAAAACATGTCTCTGTAGGAAGTGTGGTTCTTTGAAGCAGGCTTTAGGCCACATCCACCACAAAGAGCTGTTAAGGAAACGTCCTTGATCAGGGATTCGGCCTCATCGCGAGTTCTGAGGACTTGTTTCGACTTCTCCCTTCCTCTCAGGTACACCGTGGCTATCACTGATTGTCGTTCAGGCAAAGGCTTTTCGAACAATACCATTTTCTCAGTGAAACGTGTGGCGAAGTTATTCACTTCGGCTTCACAATAAGTGTAAGCTACTGATTCTACTGGCGGAGATGGTACTTTCATCCAAGAGACCGGAATAGAGAGGTCGCAGAACGGGTGGCGAATTTCACAAGTGGTTTTCAGGCGCTTAGCTTCATCATTTTGCGCGCTTGCTGCTTCATAGCTACAGCACGGGGTGCACTCTTCAGGTACAGCAGTATTCAGGTGGTCACTACATCCTTCGAGGCTCTCAGATTAGAGCACTGCACGGGCTCGGGCCGGGCCGGGTAGAGCAGTTTTTTACACGGGCTCGGGCCGGGCTCGGGCACGGCGTGTGCTTTTATCCCGGGCCCGGGCCGGGCTAAGGTTTTTTGACGCGGGCCAGGGCCGGGCTCGGGCTTTCTGGTGGTGCGCATGTAACGTGCAGCGAGATATTCTCGGGCGTCTCAACTCTGAAAAACATGTATTTTTCGGTCTCGGGTCAGGTTCGGACCGGTTTCGAGCCGGGATCGGGCCGGGCTCGGGCCTAAGGTAAAGGAGTGGCGGGTCGGGCCGGGCGGGTAACGTAGATTATTTCCGGGCCCGGGCCGGGCCCGGGTCTCGCCATAAACGTTTTGATCGGGCTCGGGCGAGCCGCCCAATGTAAAAATTGGGCGGCAAAAATCGGCCCGTGCAGTGCTCTATCTCAGATTCGTCACTCTCAACCGCTGAGCACAGCTCACAGGCATCTGACTGGGCACGCCTGCGCCGCTTTGCTGGAAGCTCTAGATCCTGTCCGCACAGATTTCTTGTTTTTCTTTTTGCTGCCACTTTAGGCACAAAGTGCTTAGGATACTCAGAAAATATCGTGGGTGTGGCGTCGGGTTTCAGGCGCGGTTTATCGCGGGGAATCTCGTGGACAACGCCGTTCACAGTGATAGAGAACGCGCGCTCGATTAAACTGCTTTCGAAATGTTTTTCACAAACCACAGCTGTTGGCGTCAGCCTTCTGTCCGTTCTCTTGATCATTCTTGCCCATTATGCTAGCCGCGTGGCATCAGATGGTGCAGTGAACAAGGATACACAATCTTTGTTCGAGCGGTAACCACTTCTACACAACGGCACAAAGCAGGTCCTCTCCTTGCACTGTCGCTTTGGCTTCGCCGAGAACTGGCTTCGCCAGTTCTCGTAATGACAGGCACAGGAACACAACAACCACGCACTCACTCTTTGACAACCCCAAGAAGAAACACGCAACACTGTAATAACACTGAAAACGCAAACAGAAATCGACGCAACCGCTGCGAAAGTGTTGTACGAAGCAGACGACACGCGGAGTCGGCACCCACCTGTATTGCTGCGACCCCTGTCGGCCACCGTGGGCATTCATTGCAGACGGTGCCACGCTCCTCCATTGAAAAGAGCAGGTGGTCGGCGCACTAGCCAGTATATTCTTGGCACTATAGTTAGATGTCGCAGTTGTGATGTCATGAGAGGCAATATTGCCACACCATGTGGCACTCACTCGGCGTGTACTACAACAGGGTATACGCGACAATATATAGCGATTACAAGGCGGCCATTGAGGCCTACAAAACCAGGATGTCTCCCCTCAGGTATTCCGCATTCTCCAAATCGTGAAAAGTACCTGTCCCCATTCTATCACTCGGTTTCCCGCTTACTTGGGGTTGACTGAAGGCTCTCCCTCTAACGCTAACAAGGGTGCGCACGAGGCCGCGCCAGGACTCACTAACCGCTCCACCTCCGCAGTCCCCCTGCCCCGCGGGGACCCCTTGCTCACGCTCCATGCGACTATCTACTACCTGTCCCGACGGATATTCCCCCTCCCGCACCCTGCCTTATGTAGGGCGCTGGCGGTGACCCTTCCACTTTTACAAGCCCGTGCATATTCAAACTTTGCAGTTCTTCATACTATATACCCTGAAAGGTATCCTAGTGCGGACTGCCCTGCCTCTGGACTAACGGGAACATTGGACCATGTGTTGTGGGAGTGTGAAGCCATCGGCTCCGCCTTTAGCGAGGATAGGTGGGCTGCGCTCTTGGGCAGCCCCGAACTCAACGACCAAACCCTGGTCGTCCATAGTGCGCGCGAACAGGCCGTCAGGCTCGGCTGGGCGGTCTTTACGTGGGACTAGCCGAGTGGGGCGGGGTCTCCCCTGCCGCTTCTCTAGACCGATATAATGTGCTTTCACTCACTCACTCACTCACTCACTCACTCATGGGGGTCACGGCGTCGTTGCGATTCTAGCATCGTCAACCGACTCTCGTCATCACGTTGTCCTCATTGCCTCATCGTGATTTTAGGTTCGTCATCTGACTCCCGTCATGCCGTCACCACCACGTCATTGCCATCACACAATGGTCCTCATACCGTTGCCGCAATACTGTCGTCATCATGCCATTATCGTCATCCTCTCGTCGTCAGCGCATTGTACTCAAACTGCCGCTGTCGTGCCACCTTTGTCGATTCTTTGACGGCATTCCTTCTTCGTCAACCTGTCGTCTTCACTGCGTTGTCATCGTATACTCGTCGTAATGCCCTCATGCTCATGGGCGATCTTTGCAAGGCAGTGTCCTACCAACGTGGGCCGATACCGGGGAACAGTGCGTGCGCGTATAGCTGAAGCAAGTAAAATTACGGCAGAATCCATCTCACCATAACTTTCGATGGTAATCTGATTAGCTTTGAAGCAATGTAGCGCCCCACTGCATTGGCAAGTCGAGTCTATTTAAAATTTCTACTCATTCTGATATTTCCGTTGCTTCGCCTATATCCCACATACTCTGTTGTTGGTATGGGCCCATTTTGCTATAGAAGTTCCTAGCCAAGGTTGCCAATCAGCGTGACGACATGAGGACGACTGAATGATGAAGAAATGATGTCGATGGAATGACAAAGGCGGTATATATGAAGACGACGGCATGAATACAATGAGATGACGATTCTGAAATGATTTCGGTGGTATAACGACGACCGCATGATGACGATTGGAGGAAGATTTGTGTATATGACGACGACGCCGATAGTATGACACCCGGATGATGAAGCTGGAATGGCGAGAGAGAGAGAGAGAGAGCAAGCGAGAGAGGAAAGGTAGGGAGGTTAACCAGAAGTCAGTTTCCGGTTTGCTACCCTACACTGGAGTGGGGGATAAAGGGGTTGGAGAGAGTGCAAAGAGAGACAGAGAGCGAAAAAACACAAAAAAGATGCAGGCATAGGTAACAAAAGAGGCGTTCCAATCACAGACGTTCACACAGGCCAGTCCGTGGACTTCAGGAACTGCAGGAGCGCTTGCACGGCCTTCTGATGCGATGTTGAGTCGCGTCGATGTTGCAGTATCCTTTCTTCCGATAACGGCTGGTCGTCCAACTGTTTCAGCACGACGGAGAGCGATTATCTCTGCACACTGTATTGTGGGCACTGACAAAGGACATGACGAATCGTTTCCGCGTATCCACAACTGTCACGTCCTATTGGATTACTATACTGCGGCATAATCGCGATTGAATGACGACAGCATGAGTAGGATAGAATCAGAAAGAAGGAATGACGTCGATGGAACGACAAATGCGGTATGACGATAAGGGCATGACGATAATCAGATGGTATTTCTGAAGTGACGACGATGATGAAACGAGAGCGGGATGACGACCGCCGGACGACATCGCGTGAAGACCGCCGGGTAACAATGACTTGAAGACGATGGCATCAGGATATATCCAGGTGACAAGTTAGAACGAAGACAATGGAACGACCCCGATGACATGAAGACGGCAATATGACAACGAATGCATAACGATGATTGTATGACCACGGTGCAATGACTACGATGGCTTGAAAACGATACGAGGTCGATGGTAGGACGATTGTATGACGGCGATGATGTGGCGGCGACTGTATCACGAAGACCGTATGACGACGACGGAGCGTGACGGCATCACGGCGACTGTATGACAACGAATGCATGACGACTGTAAGACGACGATGGCATGAAGAGAGTCGGTTGAGACGGTTGAAATGACGACGGTGCAGCAACCACGATGGTATCACGACCGCCAAGCACATACCTGGTGTCCCTAGTTATAGACAATAGCTATAGACGGCTGAGTGTGGGACGGCGCCGGCCTCACAAGGGTCAGATGACAACTATAGACCGACCACGATGGCATCACGACCAGGAGCACATGCCAAGTTGCCCAAGCGTGTAGACGACTTGGGTCACGGGGTCGGCGTAAGAGGATAGATAGATAGATAGATAGATAGATAGATAGATAGATAGATAGATAGATAGATATACTGACACATTGCAAATGCCCGAAGTATGCAAATATTGCTAATCACAATGAAAGTCTCAAAATTACCACTACAACGCTACATATTTTAAATAAACCTGCGTTCACCAGTACGGTGTGTCGCTACATTGCGTGACCGCTAAACGCATTACCGTCGTGTACAGTCATCATCAGATGAGTTCTGCCGGAATTTCTGCGAAGCGAGATAACTTAGGTAATTAGCTAGGTGCATTTATGCAAACTTTCACTTATGACACAAGTCGTATATGAAACCTCGATCATGCTCGTTAAGACTTAACGTATTTAAAATAAATATTCTGGAATGTTACCTACCAATATGATTCTGTGGCACGCCACACCGGGGCAATGCGCATTTATTGGTATGGCAACTTCGAGTAGTATTGTAGCACATATAGACGAGGACGAACGAAGGCACGTGGAATCGCAGATAGGGGGACATACACGACATCCTTGGTGTGTGATCGTCTCTAACCTGTCTGTGTCTTTCATGTGCCTTCTTGTATCCTGGTCTATACGCGCTACAATAGTAGCTACAATAGTAGCTACAATAGTACTCCAACATGCCAGAGTGGGGAACAACGCAATAATTTTGACGAGCTGGCACGGTTTACCATGTACTTTTGGCGTGAAACGAAACACGCTTTCCAGTCATCACCATAGACAGATGTGCACATCCAGTTTGACTGTACTATGCGATGATGCTCCCCGGAATTTGCGACACAATGCTTACTGTTCTGGATCTCTTTCATTTCAAAGCGAGAAAAGAAAAATCAATAAAAGCAGAAGCCAAAATATCGCCGTATATAGGGCGCATAGTGCCGCGAAACAGTATGTGGTATATAGATGAAATTAAACGGGAAAAGCGATGTCTTGGTACAGTTTGCGCCGTCATCATTACTGCAGCGTCATTATTTCCCGCTTTCAAGTAAAACAGAACCAGAACAGAAACGAAAATATCGCACTATACAGGGAGCATCATCGCGCAATGCGGTAAAACCAGATAAGCGTGCCTGTCAATGGTGATGACTGGACGGCGTGCACTCTACCTTCAGGTATGCTTTGTACACGTGCTGCGCGGTTCACGTTTCATTTGACGCCCATAATCTAGGTACACGAGGGTTCTTGCATATCGCCACCATTGAAATTTGGACCACGATCTGAGCAGTGCAAAGCCATATAGCCACTGGGCGAGCGCGGCAGGTACTTAATGCTGTTTTTAGGGTGTCATATCTTACGTAGTTATTTGACGGGGTTCGAAGAAACACGAAATATGAAAAAGAAAGAAAAAATGCGTTTACGGTGCTCTTTCGCGTCTAGATGGCAGCGCTCCTAACTGTGTGTCCGCATGCTGCTCGTAAAGTTATTCAAAAATCGTGGTCTACCATTGAAACACCAGCCTACTTCGGCACCCTCGCTCGGACGAAGGAAATGATGCAAATGAAGGAAATGAAGGAAACCGCGATGAGTAGCGATGCAAATGCACACTCGTCGGAGTTTTGCGACGGCTATGGCTTTCTTGTACGGAAATACCATTGAGCACGCTGCAATCCAGATGCGCAAGTGCGCATTGACGTCATTAGTTTCACATTTCTCGTGCTTCTCTCAGACCGCAGGAAAGAAAACTACGTAAATGATAACGTCATCAAACAGCTGCGCTTTGAGCGCTCTTTACCCCTTTTGAAGTACAACTTATCCCCTAGCACAAATATTTAAACCTGCTGTGGTTGCTGAGTGGCTGTGGTGTTGGGCTGCTGAACACGAGGTCACGGGATCGAATCCCGGCCACGCCTGCCGCATTTCAGTAGGGGCTAAATGCGAAAACGCCTGTGTACTTAGATTTAGTGCACGTTAAAGAACCCCAGGTGGTCCAAATTTACGGAGTCCCCCACTACGGCGTGCCTCATAATCAGATCGTGGTTTGGCACGTAAAACCCCATAATTTAACTATTTAAATTTTTTGTAAATAAACGTACATAATTCGCTAACTTAATATACCTGAAAACAGTCTCAGTAATTCAAGGCGACTACAACTCACATATTGGTAACATCATTAGTCGCAGGTGTACCACTTTAGCTTAAAAGATTGCTCGAAGCAGTTAAGACACCCAATATATGGAAACGGTGCAGCAGTTTGGGCATGGGCTCAATGAGGCAACGTGTTTTTGCAAGCCAGAAGATACATTGAATATGATTCTATGTTAATCTTTCACAAAAAATGTGCAAAAAACGCACTATAGCCCAAGGTCTGCATGCTGAAAAATTACTATAGGGATTGTTTCAAAAGCACAATGTATATTTAAAAAAGAGTGTTCTTATTAGCCAGCTCAATAGCCTCTGTTGAGAAGATGGCAGCGGATGCTTGCAAGGTTCAAAAGACTTTACGCACACCCATAGCTACGAAAATATAAAATTGTTTTCCTACAGAAAGCTCAATGAAATAGTTTTTACATTATAGATATGTCACTTGTGTTTTTCTTTACTTTCTATACCCCGGAAGCAAGAGGAATTGTACGGATTTAATTATATCAACTATCTCTACAGAGATATCAAAACTACTGACGTACTCTCATAGTATTTGACAAGCCGTGATGAATTATTCAGTTGTTGTTTTTTGCAGGCCATGCAAGGTCATTCACTTGTTTCTTTATATTAAGCCCTCAGATATTCAAACCCTTTATTAGGAGCCCGTGATTTGCGTAGTCCCTCATATCCACTCCCTTCCAACTATCACGATTGAAGCAACATGTTTTTGTTACCAATTTGCATTACCTTTGGCCTCGCTGGTATTGTGTTTTCTTACAACGTATCTCAAGTGAGTACGAAAATTTTTCTTAGACATCACCATAGAATTTATACTAGTTAACCCCCGGTAAGAAACAATATATTCATCCAAGAAAAACGTTATGTAAAATTATTCACTTCAGTGGCAATCTTGTGCTTGCTCTCGTGTACAGTGAGGGCACTAACAAACTAAAGGTGCCAGTACAGCCTGGCCTGACGGGCACGCGTGGATACGCGGCTCGCAACCCAAGTGTGACCGGCGCCCTTTCGGCGAGCTTTGATGCTGTCGGCGCGCAAATAGAACATGTGTCATGTCAGAGCCGTTCGACCATAATGCTGTGCGTGCTAGTTTGGCTCGCTGACAGCGAGAGTGTACTTGAAGAAGGATGAGTAGGACGAGCGGCAGGGGGGCCCATGCTTCGCAGTGAGGTGCCCGATGACGAAAAACACTATTGCGCCTCTGCGATTGAAGTGGATCGGGCCATATCAAAGTCGCGCCGTTAGAAACTGCTGGCGATACTGCTCGGTACGGTCGTTCGTACTACTTCGTGAGCTGATATTTGCGATCGGACCGCTCAAATGGCGTTCCTAATCACATATGACCTGTATTTACGCCTTGAGAATAAAAGCTTTTCTTTGTTTTAGAGGCACGAGCATCAAGTGACACTGTTGTTTGTTGCGCAGCACTTCCGCTTCACATCCTTAGACGACCGGGGACAAAATCCAAAAGGAATTAGAAGATATAGAAAATTTTGTACCGTACAAAATTCATGCGTTTCATTATAGATATGATATCAAAGCATAAGTTTACTTATGAGTTGAGGTACTGTATTGTCTGGAATTATAAGAAATAATTATGATGAACGCCTGAGGTGCGAGTGCCACTAAGAGAAACCTAAGTCAAGGATTAGAGTCGCCTACCCTTTTCTTTATCTTTTAATGCGGCGTCGTGATTGGGCGTGGGGGCGAAATAGAAAGAAAAAAAGAACACTCGTGTAGTTATATCTAGGTGCACGATTAAGAACCCTCTCTTCTTGTGGCCCCGTCTTGTGAACCCTCTCTTCTTGTGGTCGTCTGTTTGCGCTGTTACCCAAAGTTTCAAGATGTACCAACTCGCCCAAAAAGAAGTATTGATTAAGAACCCCAGGTGGTGAAAACTAAACCGGGTGCCTCAGTCATATCATTGCGTTCCCACGTAAACCCACGAATTAGATTATTAAAAAAACACCGCATATCCACGGGGTGAATGATGATGCGTGGGCGAAGCTCCGGAGGGAATCATCGGTAAACCATGAATCTTCCGTGTAATTCGCCCAGTATCGCCGCACTAAATCGAACGATTGACTTCCACCTATGACACGCGCCATATGTGACGTCATTCCTATTTTATAACAGCGCCCTTCATTATAGTTGCACCATCTCCCGCTTAAGGGGACGCTAGCACAAACGCGTTAGAAACGTGCAGTACTCTAAGGGGAAGAGGCCACAGTGTCTTACGCAGCCGTTTACACATGCCGGAACGTGCACCGCGTTTGCCGACGCCATCAGCGTTTATGAATACGGGGGTAAGGCGGAGAGGCCACAGCGTCTTACACCAGCTTCTTACACGGGCCATAACGCGCTAGCACAAACGCGTTAGAAACGCGCAGTCTTTCGTTAATGTTGGGTATTTATTGCCATCGTGGTGCGTCTGTCCATGTGCGCTTCGTGGCGTAGTGGTTAGCGCCACGCGTTCAGAAGCGAGGGGTCCCTGGTTCGATTCCGCTACGGACACAACTTTCGGAATTCTTTTTCTCATAAAAGTAGACGTGGCTACCTACTACTACTCCTACTACTACTACAGAGGAGGGACAAACCCACACCCTAAGGAGCTTCGCCCCTAAAAAAGGAAGGTAGCTGTGTCCTTGGGCTTTTTTCTTGGGGTGTAAACAAAATTGAATTATTCTCGAGTCTGATTTCCCATAGCAACAGGTTATGCTTATCTGCATTCAGTGCCTTTCTCAATTGCACGTCCGCTCAGCTGAGCAGGTTCTATAGTATAAACAGCTGCTTTCAGTTATGCGGTGCACTATTATAACGCTCCATGCATTCGAGGAGCGCTTGCACAAAGTATGAATGACAGCCGACAGCCAAATGTTAATTTATTTCAACTTGAAAGTCTAGAAATTAAACGTAGCTCGCCGGTCTGGACTAGTCGCGACATCCGTCATGAAAACTTCATTGCTGAGAGCAAAATAGTGTAACGGTAAAGAAGATTGAGGCCACGCATTTTCAGAGAAGCTACAAGTTCGCTTGCGGAAGCCCGGTTGGGAGTCGCAAGTGCGCGTCTTCCACCTCGCTCCAATGTCAACGAACGCGCGCGCACGTGTGAATCCCAGCCGATGACCCGTGAGTTTGCGGTCGTCAACACTTTGGGGGTTCACGTGACCTCCGTGACGTCGTGTACTCAACTTGTACGTCATTCAATGATTAATCACCCTTGCTGCCGGAAGTATTGAAACGAGAAACGAGGTGGTAGAAATTGCAGGATATTTCGTTACCGAGGACACGATCGTGCATATGCCGGTAGTTATCATGGACCTCTATGTGCTGTGGATTACCCGAGACTCATTTGAGAACTTGATGGCTGCACTCCGTTTGTAACACACTGCTTTCTTCTAGCCTCTACATTTATAAATATCTTGTAATCTCAAGTCGTTAATGAGATCGGTCTGTATGATGTAACGATTCTTAGCTTCTCTCATCGCTCAGTCTTCGGTATCCAAACAGCGTGTGACTCAACAAATGACGGTGGCAATCATAGGCGGAAAGTTTTCATTTTCTTGGGGGGGGGGGGGGGAGGGGCTGGGGCCCGACCAGCTTGCCTAAGTGGTCATATATATATATATATATATATATATATATATATATATATATATATATATATAGTTCAATTTCATAACCTGAGTCCCCTCGTACCACAAAGAGACTCGCGTCTCTCGGATGAGCCATGCGAAACGCCGATTAAGTTATTCACGTTAGGGAGATATGTGTGTTTTGTGCCTGTAAGTCGCACAACTACACATAAATGAAAACAGCCATGTAACGATTTGTGTAAGTTTTAATATACAAAGACACAGTCAAGCAATATCTTCCAGACTAAAGGTCAGTTGAAAAGATAAGACATAACATATATAAAACATACACAATATATAACAATTTCTGTACACAACTTATGACTACAATTACTAGCATAACCTTATTTGCATAACGCAATACCTTATTTAATTGTCAAAGCATGCCTTATGCCACTGGTTTCATTTATTTCCAGGCGGCGGAATAAATGATTATAGAGTAATAAATTATCAGGCGCAGAAATACAGTCATATTAACAAATAAATAAATAAGACACAACGATATCTCAACAGTGGGAAAGGGCACGAGAGGAAGTAGTAAGAGCGTGGATTGCGTTCTTGAGGCAGCTAATGCAGCATATGACAAATAAACAAAAAC
>NC_051155.1:82379353-82401730 GCF_013339745.2 Dermacentor silvarum | reverse complement strand
TGAGTCGCGCGCGGCGGCGGCGGAGTGCGCGAGAGGTGCCGGCTCCGGTGGCTCCGGTGCGCAAGCCGTGTGACATCACTGATCCTTGCGCATGCGCAGCACGGCTCTTGATGTGCCGCGCGAAACGGGCTTGGCTAGGCCAGTGTAGCTAACGCTACAAAAAAAGCTATCCGCATACTTTCTGGCTCAGACTACCTAGCTCATACCAGACCATTGTTTATTAAACATAGAATACCTCCCATCCATCACCTAGTGTCATTTACCATACTTCGCGCCTTGAATAACTTGATCTTACCTCGGGCTAAGTTCATAATCCAACTATCATCGGTGACACAATCGCACACTCATACTAGCACCAGACGCAAAGAGAAATGGCATCTACCCCGACTTCGCACAACGTATGACTCCCGAATGTTGCATTTCGTGGTTCCGAACACCCTAAACACAAACAAATGGTACATAGAAAATATGAACCTAAGCAAAAAAACATTTGTTCAGCAATTTTTTGAGCATGTGGTGGGCTCAAACCCAAATTAGAGATTCTCTTTATATTTTTGCCACGGTATAAAGGGAAAATACTGCTATGTATTTGGTTGAACATGATGTGCTATATCGTAGTGTGGAATTGCAATCATGTTTTAAACATTGTTTCTGCTATACCACTGTTTTTTATTTTTTACTATCAGTGCATTGTATATTTGAATTTTACTTTTGCCTCCCCTCACCCCGCTCCCATGTGTAGGGTAGCAAACCGGTTGTCCTGAACTGGTTAACCTCCCTGCCTTTCCTTCTCCACTCTTTCCTTCCTTCCTTCCTACTTTTGTCTTGCATTTAGTTTAATTGTAATTCTGTATTGTGTACGGTTCCTTGATTCATGATATATGTGAAATTGTATTTTTCCGCTTCACTGCTGCCATTTTGTAAGTGGGCCCCGGACCCCGTCAAGCTGCTTCAAGGCAGCTTTTTGTCCCGGGACTTTTTCTCTTGGAAAAATAAAATGAATCTTGAATCTTGAAATTGATTTTGCGGGAGAATTCTTTGTGAGTGTGCAAAATGGCCAGATGGTTCAAACAGGCTTGTCCAGTCATCGACCGCAGGTACGTTTTCAGTCGCCGAAGACAAGAAAAGGACCTCTCGGATGTGCTTGACGACACCGGTATGGACAACGCAATTTTTGTTAGCTTGGCCATTTCCGGCAAAAGGTTTCGCAGGTGTTCGCCCTTCTCCCCCGAAAACATCTGCACGACGTCCTCGAATGTGTGCAATGGTGCCGACTTTTGTTGGCTTACGATGTCAATGAGCATGTCTCTGTGCAAAATCAGCCGTCCTCGTTCAAGGTCGTCACCGTAGAACTTTGTTATGTATGCTTCGTCTTGCTTTCCTGTTGCAAACTGCTCAATGTGTGACATATGCTGCCACATCTCTGGTGGATATCTGTCGCTTAAGGCGACAGTACAGTGTCAAGTACTTCGTAGTACCTCTGGCGGTACATGTCCTCCACTGATGTGAACACGTGTGCTGAGGAACCGTCTTGATAGCGGTGTGTAGTTTTCTTTCGCCTAGCAGCTCGAACACACGGGTCCTCAACTCCTACTTTTCCTGCCTCGGCCAACACCTCCTCCCAAACCAAAGGAAAACTTTGCCTCAGTTCAGCGTCGCTTGCAGTAACGGATTTCACCATTTTCTCCGCTTGGTGAAACCTGAGCGTTCTTTTTTTAAGGCGGTATTCAGTGCTTCCATTCGTGAAAACACTTTTGTCAGAAGCGTCAACATGAAAAACGATTCAAACTTGAACATCATCCTTAAAAATCCGCTGGCTTTCGCACCGGCCTCAGTTCGCTCTTCGGATGCTGTTTCAGAGAAAAGCGTTATGAGACTGCTATAATTTGAAAGAACTGATCGCAGTGATGAAGCCTTTAGCGTCCACCTTGTCGGGCAGAATTTTCGCAGGTTCACATCCTCTTCTACCTGAATCTCTTGAAAAGAAGCAACGCGCTTTGGAGAGCAGGTCACGAAGTTTATCAGTTCAGCGACGGCGTAAAGAAAATCACGGCACATGTCTACTTTCTGGCCGACATCATGCAAAACCAAATTCAGGATGTGCGCTAGGCAGTGTACATATAGCGCGCGAGGTTCCTGTTCTTGCATGAGAGCTTGTACTCCTCGGTGCTTTCCTTTCATGTTTGCAGCACCATCATAGCATTGCCCGCGGCACTTTTCAACTGGCAGATTAAATCTACAAAGAATGTCTTTCAATATAGCAAAGAGGCTCGTCGCTGTGGTGTCCCTCGTGTTGAAAAACCCACAGAACAGCTCCCCTACTTCCAGGCTTTCTGTGACCACCCGAAAACAAACTGAAAGTTGTTCGTTGACAGAAATGTCTGCTGTCTCGTCCATAATGACAGCTTAGTGCTCTGCCGCACGAACTTCGTGCGGACGAAGTTCGTGACGAAGAATGTCATGTGCCATGAGGTCCACCATCTCGTTTAAAATCTGGTGAGAAATCCATTCGTATTTTGTTCTTAAAAGCCATGATCGTAATGAAGGAATATCATTAGCCCGGAGTTCCAGCAGCTGCGTCAAATTACTCTCTGTGTCTTCGTGGCCACGTATTGCTAAGCCTTGGGTCGACAGGTACAGTAGTGACGACAGTGTTGCTAGGAGAGCCTGTCGGGGGTCGTCCATTTCTTTTGCCTTTCCCTTGGCGCAAGCATATACCACATTCGCGCTGCCTTTTGCAGCTACGACGGCATTACATGCCTCCTTATGAAAATTAGACCTCTCATGGGATTTAAATCTGTCAATTGCCTTTTTCCAGTTTGAGAAACCATTTTTCACAAATGCCAGGTAAGAATCCTTGTCTTGGAAAGTGTTAGGGAGCGGCAGTTTCATCTCTGATGCTGTGCAACGGGTATCGCAAAACGCCTTGTCACTGTGGACATTGTAAGATAACCACTTGTAGGTACTTTTCCAGGTAGGCTGGAAGCGCCGCCCTTGTTTTTCTGTAGATGGTGCATCAGAAACCTCGCCGATGGATCGAATTTTGGAAGGACCGGCTTCTGCAGTGCACACAGAGCTTGGTGTGCTAGTGTCATCAGCGCGCGGTGGAGCTTCAGCAATCTGAACTGGAAATGCTGGATGAGGGACGGCTCTCCTCGCAGTCTTCACCGGGGGCTTTCCGTTTCCTGATCAGATATTTTTCCATTGCTTTTGAACAGTCTGCAAGGGAAATGAATAACATTCTGAATAGACGCTCGCATAAACATACAAAGTTTGGTATAATATTCATATTCAGAGTTGGTCAAGTGCGTAGGAACCCTGCTCAATTTTTAAAAAGACAAAAGAATCTTGACCATTTCTGGAAGCATGAAGGATTATTCCTGCGGTAAAAAACCCGAATTTTCACACAAAAAAATAGGATTTGCCAAGTCTGAATGACGGCGCCGCCTGTGGCAATGAGCTGTAAAAATTAAAATGAGCGCGGCGCGTATCTGTTAGTTTGTAGTGACGGCGGCTGTCCGTGCGCCTGGGGAGTACTACATACGTGGGTCGCGCGCTTTACTTTGTCGGTAATCTGCGCACGGTATCTTGAAAGCGATCCGCAGACGGCTTATACCTTTGTACGCGCTGTGTTTTTGCCGCTCAGTTTCCGTTGAAGCGATAGACAGTACGAAGATCACTGCTTGCTGCTGCTGGTGCCGCACTTTCATACGCCAGCGTTTTGACGGTTAGGCTACGTTCACACTTGGTCTCGAAGCAGGTGGAAGCGGCAAAAACTTCTGAAAATCCGCCCGCCTAGGCGGCGAAGCGGGCGGAAAACCAGGCGGAAAACAAAATCGGTCTCGGACCGATTTTTTCGCCATGGCGAGGCGGAATCGCGGCGGAAAGTTGTTCCGCTGGACCGGAAGCTCCACTAACATGTAAACATCCGGTAGTAAAATTGTACATGGCACCAAAAGTGTAGGCTGCGATGGTGCTCGACGCGATCTAGATCCACCACTTTCTCTACGACAAGAGTGGTACTGAAACGTACTGTCAGCAATACTCGCAATAGTATTCAACGTCGCGCGACCGGAGGTGCAGCAACGAAGCCTTGGGGTGACCCAACTTCTGGCGCTTTTGCAAAGCTGGGCGAACCCACCACAGCCACTTCCGAGGTGTCCGCTCCTTCCGTTTATTCATTGCCCATTTCTAGGAAACAAGTAGGTAGAAGTATAAAAAACAATTTCTTCGCCCACTTCTGTGGCAGAAAAAAGTTGGGCAGATTCGTGGTTGGCGCTCCGTAATTCTCCTCGCACGGGCGCGGTATGTTGTAAAAGTCGCAGGGCACTTTTTTCGTTGCGCGGTGGTTTTCTCGTCGCGACAATAGATTGGGAGCATAGTTCTCAGCTCTGACGTAGGACGCGCAAGCTTCGGCGAGCCCCAACACAAGGGCCAGCCCGGGTTTTAGCTTTGGTGTACTGGAGGCGCCGCCAATAATACGAAATGATGAAATGTTATTACAACCTGTAAATAAAGGCTATTAAAGAAATATAATCACGCCTAGACACCAACCTTTGACTCAGCGCTACCATGCCCGTATGAGGAGAATTACGGAACGCCTAAGAGGAATTTACCGAAGGTCGCAGTTTACACGCAAAGTTGCGCGAAATGAACACTTTTGATGACGGGTGGGACAATGAATGAACATACCGCTCGAAATGGTGCGATAATGAGCGCCACCACGCCGACAAACGTACGCAGACTAGACGGATGTGGGCGAAAGCGGTAGCGGTGGCAGCGGCGATAGCAAAACAAATGTGAACAACTTGGACATGCGCGGAAAAGATTTTCCGGCCGCTTTGGCCTTTCCGGCCGCTTGCCGCTTCCCGAGTGTGAACGTAGCCCTATAGTGTCAGAGATCATCGAGTGTGCTGTGTTCATGTTTGCTTGGGCGCGCTGACAACATGCTTGATAATTCAGTTAGTAAGCAAATGTTTTCAAGTTTATACGGCCGATAAAACTACTATCCTTACTTCATATAGCTGTCTACTAATTTTCTATTGCAATCGATGCTTCGCCGTTCGGGCGACACTGTGCCTCTTTCTTTTTTTTCTTCTTTTTACGTTTAGTGCGAGTATAAGCGCTGCTGCGCATGGCGGCTATTGATACTGATTGCGAGTGAATCCGGCTTAGCCTCACTTCGGTTGCTGAGTAAATTATTTTATGACCGCTGCTGGCATGTGGGGATGTTTCCATCCCTAATAAATGTTGTAAATAATTAGAACAGTTTTTGGTTGTTTTTTTTTTTCGTGAGTCGTTAGCATTGCCTACTGGAAACAGTAGCAATACTCAGACACACAACATTCATGTGCATTTCACACACCGCTGATAAAAGACTCTGCTGAAGGGGCCACTGAAGACTGCAGGTTTTTCTTTTTCAGGGTAAAAAAAAGCACGCAAAGCAATTTGAAGAGAGGTGAACATTCTTCTTCTTTTGGGGGGTTTCACGTGTCAAAACCAGTTCTGATTATGAGACACGCCGTAGTGGAGGGCTCCGGATTAATTTTGATCACCTGGGGTTGTTTAACGTGCAGTAAAACGCAAGCACACGGGCGTTTTTGCATTTTGCCTCCATCGAAATACGGCCGCCGCTGCCGGGATTCGATCCCGCGATCTCGTGTTCAGCAGCGCAACGCCTTAGCTGACTGAGCCACCCCGGCGGGTGAGAGGTGAACATCATCATCATCATCATCATCATCAGCCTATATTTTATGTCCACTGCAGGACGAAGGCCTCTCCCTGCGATCTCCAATTATCCCTGTATTCCAAGCGTATTCCGACTTGCAGGCGCAAGTAGGAATACGCTAGCGCAAGGAAGGGGTAATTGGCGGTGAACATAGGGAAACGTATTCATTCTCTAGGCATAACCTATCCTTACAATTAGAAATAATTGTTACTTGGCTAAATCCTTCTCTTTAAAAAATGTAACAAACTTATTCCTGTCTATATATTTAAATATATTGTATGTGTGTGTATAGTGTTCACAGTCGAAATTAAAAAAAACACGTTGAAGTGAGAAAAAATGCTTATGAGGTAGCCGCCGCTGGCGCTTCTAATGCGCTTGTCGTCCTATGGTCAGGATTTGCAGAAATAAAGCGAAAGTGTGAATGTAAAGCCGTGCACGGCCGCGCTGATGCAGTAAGTTTTCAGTCACAATAAAATTTTAGTGAAACGTTGAGGCAACTCTAAAGAAACTGCTAATGATTTGGGCAACAGAACTCTGGTGTTGACACTTTGGCGAGAAATGGGGAGGGGGGGGGGGGGCAGGCTTCGGATTTCCGGGGGCGGGGGGGGGGGGGGGGGGGGGGGCTCGAGCCCCAGAGCCCCCCCGTAGTCGGCGCCTTTGGTGGCAATGCTTCGTCTGCATGTGCTTCCTCAAAATCGCTTTCAACAACGTAAACAGTTCTTTCAGAAATGTCGTATACCAAGCCGCATTTAGGCCATCTGGATCGGGTGACTTACCAGGGTTCAAGTTATCTATCGCATTTTCTATTCCTGTTTGGGCTACAGGTGCCACCAGAGCTATTACGGTCTCCTTGGAGACGCGACAGGCTCCCCAGAAACGGTTTGTAAGAAGCCTTGTACAGTCTGTTTCACACTTAGGGAAATCTCGGAGCGCATTGCAACGCGATGCGGCGAGCGCTGGAGTCGGGCGCCCGCAGCAGCTCGCGCAGGCGCAGACGCTCGAGGCGCGTTATCTTGAACCGCGTTGACAGCTCGACGCAATATAACGCGCCACGAGCGTCTGCGCCTGCGCGAGCTGCTGCGGGCGCCCGACTCCAGCGCTCGCCGCATCGCGTTGCAATGCGCTCCGAGATTTCCCTAAGTGTGAAACAGACTGTACACCGACTTGTCTTGCGGACAGCAAAGAATCCTTTAAATGTCGAACGAACGCGTGCCCGATGTCCTCTTTGTCTACTAATTCACATTCATTTTCTTCTATTACCTCAATGTGGGCACAGTGGGCGTGTACATTTTTAATTCCAAGCGCCCATTCTGTGGGGGCATCCCCAATAGCCCATGGCTCTGTGCTGTCGCCCTTATACCGCTTCATGTGTAATATTTAAATTTTTTGCTTTGTGAACTAGAAATCCCCCTTCGACGCCCTGGGCTATGTGGTTTCAACTACACTATAGGTTTCATGAGCCTTATTTCGTTAATTCTTTCTTTATAATTTAACGAGCTGGACCGGCTAATGGCTTTTATTTCGACTCGGTGCTTCAATAATTCCCATTCTGCTCTTATATTAAGTGTGCTACATCCCCTAATATCACGTATTGCTTCCATTACCGACTGAATAAAAATCTTCTCTCTAAGTAGCTTAGAGTTTTTTTTCCATAATCATGATAATTCATTACCCCATTATTTCATTCCTACATCGCATTTAACTAGACAGTGGTGGGAGAAGAATACGGGCACCACAGCCTATTACATCTTGGGATCATCTCTAATGTTACATATATTCTATCAATTCGAGCATGGCTGGCGCTTTGAAAGTTCGTAAACTGCTCATCTCTGTCTATTTTGAGACATTCAGCTACCTCTTCAATGTCATGCTCACCATGCAGTTAACTCGTTTAAAGGGATACTGAACAACAATTTGTAAGAAACGGGGAAAGCATCGAAATTCCACTCGGAAGACGCGGCTGTTCCGATACGCAGTCTATTTCGCATATTTTTTAACGGATGGCTGTATTTTTGGTGGATTCTGATCGTACGGTGGCTGCACGCCGGCAATGCGGGGCTGCGCGCCGACCGCCGTGACTTCATGTGTACTCGCTTCTAGCAACCAGCAACAAGCGTTCTAACAAGGCTTTAAGTTTCATCGAAATTGTCCGCGTTTAAGTTTCTGAACACTGTACAAAAACAGCGCGGTGACTTGCACGTGGTCGACAATATACACACGCCGATACAGGCAGTCGACCTTTGCGCAATAGACGGTTTCATTCAGCGCCACCACGCTTTGGCAACACTGTGTGCCGGCATCCGGCGCCCTTAGGAAACTTTCGGTAGCCGTTCATTTTGCTCGTTTTTGCTGGTATTTGTTCGCTCGCGTGCTCGTCCTGCGCATATTCTGTGTTATTTTTCGGGTATATCGATAAGTGCGACTTGTGGCATTCAGTGTGTTGCGTGACGGCGAGTAGCTCTTGGAGCATTGACTGTTTTCATTACGTTTACTCGTCAACGGTGTTTTTCAAATCTGGGAGCCTACCAAGAGCTCCCGAATTGCTCTGCTCACTTCATCTAAGGTACGTTACTACGTGGAGTAGCCGGACTGCTATAATGCTGAATAATAAAAGTGCTACTGCACGATTGTTCTGGCCGTATGTTGTGTAAGTCACGCGAGAGCAGCTCGACTCTCGCCCCGAGTTTGCCCGCTCGTCCCGTTTCTTGCCTCGGCGTGGATCGCCATGCTACGAACATGAGTTTAAAATATTGTTTAGCGGGTGCCATGCTGCCGCCGTTTTCTTTTAATGTTTTTCGTATCTGGGGCACAAGTGCACTTCTGCAGCTTTACTACCTAGGTATACATGTGCGCACTGGTTTATCATATTTAACGTCCCAAAGCGACTCAGGCTATGACGGACGCCGTAGTGGAGGGCTCCGGATAATTTCCACCACCTGTGGTTCTTTAACGTGCACTGAAATCGCACGGTACGCGGACCTCTAGCATTTCGCCTCGATCGAAATGCGATGGCCGGGGCCCAAACGGCCTCTTTCGGGTCAGCAACCGGGCACCGTAACCGCTGAGCCATCGCGGTGGCATGTGAACATTCGTATCGGTATCAGAGAGCAGAATTGCAGAAAAGTTAGCGATTTCCGTGTATGCATGTAGGAAGTTTCGGCTCCATTCTAAATGCATTTACGAATTAACGGAGGCCAATTATGGATTGCAATCTCGTGCCCACAACTACAGGTTTCATTTTGTTAGAAGTGTGGTAAATTCGTGATCATTTAAGTTAGTCCCATTTCAGTCGACCTAGGCTTCTTGCACTAAATGACTTTTGAGAATGTACAGTTATTTGTGAATGCATATTGAAAAGCAGAAACAAGGCTTATGACGCAGAAAACATGTGCACGTACACATGCACAGCTTACCACTTCATGCTCCATCTTGCAGCAGTAGAAGTGCCATTGCGAAATGCAAAAACGCCTGTGTGCTTGTGTTGTAGGACACGTTAAAGAACCCCAGGTGGTCAAAATTAATCCGTAACCATCCACTACGGCGAGCCTCATAATCAGAACTGGTTTTGGCACGTAAAACCCCAGAAAGAAGAGAAAAGTGCCTTTAAAGTTTTTGTAGTTTTCGGCAGTCCCATTACCTGCCTTGAAAACTACAGTCTGCGTTCATTGCATGTCCTCTCTAAGATGCTCCGCTTGTTCCTCCGGGGTTGTAATTGAGGGAAGGTGTCTGGAGCCCGGCGAAAACGAAAGTCGCACGACATCATCGTGTAGCGGATCGGGCAGCTCTCTGCCTCTAAACATCAGCTTTTGGCGATACCGATCTTTTGCTTCGGGGCTAATCGCCTTAAAGTAGTCACTCCCTATCTCGACATTATGCACGATGTAGAATCAGCTCACCACAGATTCCACCAAGCAGTGGACGCGCACCATCGACACGCCGGCCTCACGTCGCGCATGCCTTCAAACAACATAGCCGGAAGTGCTTCTAGCTCTCCTGCCGGAAGTTACGATGGGGCAACCAATCAGCGGCAGGCGAGGTTTGTTTGTAAACACTGAAACCGTCTATACCGAGCGTACGCATAGAACGCTTGCGGCGTCCGTTCGGCGTCGGCTCCAGTCCCCCCTTCTACTTGCGCCAGCGCTGTGGTGAGTCCACTGCGGGGGATATATGAAGCTTACCCATAGCGTTACGCGGAAATTTCATGACCACGTGAAAACTATTGAAGAACCCTGCTACTACGATGCCACAGCGCCCTTCACTGACATGGCGCAGCTCTGCAGCAAAGCAAGGCTCGTCTGATAGTCACTGTCCTCCCTCGAAGTGTTCGGAACACAGAAACTCGCGCTTTGACGGTACCCATCTTGACTGCGATGGGAGCGCCTCACGAATTGATATCCTTCGAGGCTTCAGCTCGGCCGGAAAGGTATAACACGGCTTGCCTCACTCGAAGATACTTTTCTCATGCACTTGCGCTCAGCAGCATAGATGCATTCTCCTACGTTTTGCAATGTGATTCACTGATCGCATTAAAGGCTCCCTCACCGAGCCACATAGCAAATTTTGGTTATACGCTGGAAGTTGTTACGTGACCTCTAGGGAGCGTTCTACCGCAAAAGTTTTTCAAATAGGTTCCTTAATAGCCGAGATACAAACATTTCAGTGCCGCGAAACCATGCGTTAAAGATGCGAGCGCCACTGCCAAAAGAGACACTATCTCCCCTTCCCCCGTCTAGCCTCCGCAAGCGAAATTCCTTCAATGCATTCACCCATGGCGAAGCTGGAGAATCGCGTGACGCATACGTCACGGGCCCCGCATCTTTCTTTCTTTAACGCGAAAGTGCTACTTGGCTAAAGCCCAGACCACACGTACGCTTGCGGACGTGCGCAAGCTCGCGTCTACGCGCCTTGAGGTTGCCGCGCCTAGCGAGAAATGGCGGTTTGCATCCACAAATACGCGCGACCATAGAGTTTCACACTATAAAACCTAGAGGGAAATGTGGCGCTGCTGCGCTGTGGTATGCAAGGGAATGCCGGTATATTGTGGATTCGGATTGACATCGTTCTTGGAGAGCCAGAACGCCTTTATAGAGTGACATAGAAGCCTTGAAGACGCGCCTGGCTCGCACCGTTCCGTCTGTCACAATGATTCACTTCCTGCTAAAACAGCACGTAAAAGACTGCTTTAGTTTTATTATTACATAAAAACATGTTGTGTTTAATTTTGAGGACATACTATTGGATGCACAATTCTATGAAACGTAAAAAAGTATCAGCTGGCCGCTAAAGTTGGAGGGCAGACGACAAGGTTCTCGCTCACTTTGGAACAACTTGTCGACTGTTCTTGCTTTTCTTCGCTTGATGCTGCATTGTAGGTGAGTAAACTTTATTGAGAGATGTAATACGGGTGAATGACAGCCTTTTATGTAGATTTTATTTTAAGAACGCGTTGTTTGAGTAGCCATATCCACGTTTTAGACGAAGCCTCGTACAACACCAGCCAACACAAGCCTCGCAGACACATATCCCGTCATTGCCATGAGGGCACGGCAGCCCTTTAAGAAACTCGCATAGACGGTGCGCCAGTTTACCCTCTAGGTTTTATAGTGAGAAACACTATGCGCGCGACGGCGCGCGCTCACTGGCCTCACTTGTTGACGCCTTGGCAGACGCCACTTCGTACTTCGTTGTTGACAGTGTTTCAAAATGCTTCGATATTTATAAACATAACTGTTATATTTTTAGAACTGTTAGATCGGCACAAAAAGTGAAGAAGAAGCACTTTCTTGCATGTTATAAATCTGCTTAACTGAGAGTTGAATTAACCGCACCGTAGCTGCGCAGCCAGGCGCGCCGGTGCTAGGCGGCTCAAGCGCGCAATAGACAGTTTTAGTTTCACGTACGTAGAGGCTTTGCGTACGCAGAGCCTCTACGTGTAAGCAGTGCGCATGCGCAGAACGTAGCGGCCGCGCGCTGGTCTCACGGACGTACGTGAGATTCGATTCTTTGCGTGCGTTTCTTGCGCACGTAGGCAGCTTCACGTGGGCGTTTCGCGAGATCACGAACAAGCGATAGCGTGCCGAGCGCGCGCAGACGGCTTGCATCGAAACACGGCGACAAGATGACTGGTCACCTTTTTCATTCCAAGACAACGATGGCAGCAGGTAACGCTAAAGCCCCTATATTTATAAAAGTAGCGCCATCCACTTCCCTCCTCCTCCGTTCCACTATCGCGCTCGGCGCGACCAGCGCGATCGAGGCGCGATATCGACAGTGGCGCCGCCTGCGTCGGGCCTGCCGTGGCAGACGACAGCTAACGCGCTACCAGAGGAAATCCGAGGAAAACTTCGATCGCGCCCTGCGGAGACGTTTTTGAGGCGCGATTTTGCTTCGTCAGTCAGTAACTGGTCTTAATAATGCCGTTTTGGAAGTAGCAACGCGACGATGCGAGACGGCACAAATATCAAGTGTGCAGCAAGCGTTTGCGCACGCCGGATGATAAACAAAAAAAGCCTTTTGCCCTCGCCTTGTCGGTTGCGGCAACTTAAGGCGCAGCAGCATGCCATCACAACGAAATTCTTGTCCCTAACACGTTTGATCCGTTTGTGCGTACAGCACTTTCGTCGCACAGGCCCGAGAATGGCAGTCGGAGCGCGCTGGAAAGAAAAAAATATACAAAAGCGCGACGCGAACTTCCACGTGACACGGATTGGCCAATGGGGGAGCGGAGGAGGCTGGGGCGACAGGAGGCGGCTAAGAGAGGGCGAGGAGGAAGCGCCGGGGTGAGCGCGGTGGCGGCAAGATCTAAGAATGGCGCTACTTTTATAAATTTAGGGGCTTTAGGTAACGCTTGTACAATACACTTCCAGGCATTGCGGAGACCATCGCCGGCACGCATCAATGCACATCACCGGCTTGACTGAAATACTCATATTGGATTGAATTGGCTACCGCAGTGTTCATATTTCCCGATAGATGGAGCTACGTGGTTCCTCTTGGCGTGCGTCGCGTACGTGTAGCTAAAAGCGTTTCAGATTGCGTGCACGTAAGGTACGCAGACTTTTCACGTTTGCGTACGTGAAGTCCCTACGTACGTGTAACTAAAACTGTATCAGAGAGGAGCTGATCACCGAGATTGCGCCGCGTTTCGACGCGTACGTGCCGTACCGCACCGTCTGCGCATGCGTGGGCGCGCAGACGCGAGCTTGCGCGCGTCCGCAAGCGTACGTGTGGTCCGGGCTCACGGAGGAAGATTATTTAGGAGTAGAAACTCCCGTCAGCACGGGCGCTCGCGTGCGACCAGATAACGTCACATTATTATGTGCCGACGGGGGCGCATGCAGTGGCGGCGCCTTGCGGCACGTCATGCAAGCAGCAGCGAAAAAAAAAAAAAAAAAGAGCAGCAGCCCGGCGGATCGGTGGTGCCGCTCGGGCGCGTTCTCTTCGGCGGCGCCCGTGTCTCCCGCGCTCAAAGTAGACGACACAGGCGTTCGGCGTTCGCTTCAGCGTGCACGTCGTAGCGTTGTTCTTGTGGGCCTTTAAGTCAAACAGTAACTGTTCTTGTCGGTGTCTGTTCGAGGGCCGTAATACTAACAGCGCTGATACGTGCAGTGTACCCTCGTTCGGAAATTGCTAGCCTAAGATGGGATGCAGGTGGGATGCGTGAGTGCCCTCAGTAGAAGTTGTGAGGCGCGCGGCCGAACGGGAGCAACGCGCGCGGCCGCGAACGAGAGAAACACACGTGACCGGTTGCCTTGGCAACCAAGACGGCGGTAATTTCTTTCTTAGCCGCCAGGTGCCGCCAGCATGATAGTGGCTCCGCGGGCTTGTGACATTATCTGGTCGCCGCAACTGGCGGAGTTTCCACTCCTAAAGGTTTCTTGCTCCGTGTCCGGGCTTAAGTTGGCGAAAGCGCGTACCCGGCTGGCGTCCGCAAAAGGCGTTGGCAAGAGCCGTGCCCGGAAAGTACGTCACACCTCCCACCGGAATTGACGCCGGCGCCAACGCTTTCCGCAGCAAGAGTCAATGCGCGCTCAACTCCGCCGAAGCAACCACCTGCAGCCACGCAGCGGAAGGGGAAGCCCCAACTCGAAAGGGAGAAGGAAAGCGGATTGGAATAGTCGGCGCGGTCAACCTGTGGTCACCGACGTAGCATCTGCAAAAGGATCGCGCCCTCGCCCGCAGTCTCAGTTTCCCTTCAGCGTCTGTGGAGGTACTGTCGCAGCAGCATAGATAGTGCTTTTGCAACAAGAAGCGGCAGTTAGTCTGATGTCGTGGTTTTAGGCTTACTTCAATTTTATTGAAGGAACAACCAGCTCTATAACATGTCAAAAACACGAAAAGAAAAAAAGGGTTGAATGGCAAGCAATCTGCATACAGGTAGACGTGCTTATCTAGAAAATTTATCTCGTTTTGTTACACTGAGTGACGCGGCCCTTACACCTTTATCTCCTGTTTTGGTGATGTAGTAACCTTCTACAATCTTTCTTTTTTGCTCTACAGCAGATAGAACGCCTTAAAACCGCTGGCTACTCATATTTCGACATCAAAGCTATGTGTGAAACACTCCTGCAAAAAATAAAGCTTTCGGGAATAAAATCGAAATGCAGGAAAAAGAAAAGAGAATTTTTGACGAAACACCATATGTCCCCAAGTTATCCCATAATCTTAAAAAAGTTATCAACAGGCACCAAATCAAGCTAGTGTTTTCCGCTCCCTGCAAAGTCTTGAAGCTAAGCGATGCGATGAAAAATTGGAAACGTTAGCAATCAAAACTTCACCAAGCGCACCGCTCACGTCATTAACAAGATACGGTTAAAATGCGGACGAGTGTACATAGGACAAACCAGACAATGTTTCAATGGTGGGGCTACGCAGCTTAAAAACAATGTCAAAACAGGTCTGGTATTCATTTAGCTGCTCAGTGGAATAAATGCACATGTATCCCATTGTTCGGTGACGCTAGGTTTCTGAAACATGCAAAGAGCAAAAAGAAATAGTAGAGGCTCACTACATCACCAAAGCAGGAGACAAATGTGTAAGTGCAGCATCACTCAGCCTAATTAAACATAAGATCAATTTTCTAGAAAAGCATCTTAACTTGTAGGCAGTACGCATGCCTTTCAGCCTTTTCTTTTGTGTTTTTTGACATGTTATAGAACTGGTTGTTTCTTCAATAAAATGTATAGTTGGCAGTACAGCTTTCGTCCTGTTGTGCTTGTTTTCAGTTATTTTTCTCGTCTTGTTCGCGCTGCTTCAAGCTAGACTCAAAATGAACCAACTCACCCAAATAAAGTTGTCATTACTTTGTTTTGTCTGTTGCTCTGTTCTCTTTATGCAAAGCACCATTAAGCTGACTTGCATTTTGTTCTTAATCCCTGACGAACACAGTGGCTGGTAACAAACCCCTTTGTCATAACTATTAGGCATCTCTACTTAAAAGCAGCCCTGCCTACACCTTCTGACATGATCTTACAGACATATCCACTACGCAAGCACGTAATCCAGCTTGTAATTTTATTACTGCGATTTTCACTATGGACCTTACTAGCAAGAACTGTTTAGCATCTTATCATTTAGATGCTTTTAGCAGGAACAATTGAAATATATCATGCTTAACAGAGGTTTAGCTATTTTACCAAAAGCACAGTTAAAACCTTTGATGTATGAAGCTCAGTTAAGTTTGCCATCCTGTGATTGATCATCCTGGTTATCTAATTTCGAGTTATGTAAAAGATGACATTTTCTAATGGCGAACTTGTCCGGTTTGCGTAATGTAGAAAACTGCTCGTGAACTTCTCAGAGTTGTTATGGCATTCTGAAATGTGATGATTAAGCTGCTGGCTGTTTAGCCAAGTAATGGCATTCTATAGACACACTGTGAATTTAAAAGGCATGTTTCAGTGAGCTTTATTGCATTAGCCAATGGCCAGCGTAGTTAGCCTGATCATACTGGAAATCTTTTGTAGCCTATAAGCATAGCGCATTTGACTAGACATTTAGGACCACACAATTTTCTTGAAATGAGACTTTTTTTATAACAGTTAGCGTCCCTGCCAGTTTGGTGCTACTCGTGCAACACACTGTCGCATGACTTCAATAAAGTAGTACTGCACAATTAGATTTTTTTTCTGCTCACAGTGTCCCGTGATGTGCAATAATATTTAGCAGCTGAGATAATTAGTGTTCCTGCAGGCAAATATAAGAATACACTAGGATAAGTGCCAAGCAAATACAATTATTTGAGTCTTGCTGATGATTATGGTTTATGGTGTTTTATGGCACAAAGGCCCGTAATGGCCGAAGAGCGCCAATCGATATGAGTCTTGCTTACAACCAGTTAGATCATGTGCTCTACCTTTTGCCAGGTTTGTTCTCCACGTCAGGCCAGCACACGAATTGCGCAACAGGCACTTTTGGCATGCACAAAAATATTTTGTGAGGTTATGGTGGCGTCAAAGCATGTCATCAATTATAAGCATCTAAAACTATTCCATAAAATACTTCGAATGCCTAATTTGCTTTGTGTAAAGTTAGCAAAGACACCAATTTTGCATTTATCGCATTTGGTTGACAGAACTAGTACAGCCTGAAAAAAAAATTGTCACAAAAGAAAACTTGACCTTCAACCTCAGAACAATTCCGCCTGTCAGGTATTATGGTTTGTTCGGAACTTATTTTCTTATACGAAGTCCAACCCATCAAATAAACTTTACTGAAAAACAAATTAAGAACAGCAGCAACATCTCTCAAGGCACATGCATCAGAGGACTCACAGCATCATACACATTATCTTTAGGAGCAGCTTTAGCTCGGGCCCAACTCAGGTGCCGCCTATTCAAATACCTGTAAAACGAAGAAATGCCTTTCTGAGATCAGCAGTGGGCTGATGTTAGTGAAATTTGTTGCATTTGAGAGAGAAAGTTAAGTTCTTATGAGTGCTGGAAGCAAAATTTCGATTTAGGGCCAGAATATTTTAAATGACATTTTCAAAATTGGCAGGTTTGAAGAAAAAAAATACAAGCACTAAGTTTACAATTCGTTAGATCTGCACCATGAACAGGTATCACAGGTCTGTAAATTGCATCCGTTAGAGCATCCAAACCGGATAAGCTTGATATGTCAATTTATATCTTACGTGATTTCTTACATAGTTTACAAAGGTTTTGCAGAAGTTCTACTCACATATTAGTGGTTTATTTTAGCCATGTATAATATATCAATTTTTTGTGCTTTAGATGTACAATTAGGTGCAATTTACAGAACTGTGATATCGGCTTTCATTGCCGAGTAACAGATTTGTAAACCTGATAATTCTGTTTTCTGAGAATTTGCGATTTTTGCCAATCTTAATTAAAAATTCATGACCTAACTCAGAAATTCGCAACTAAGAGTCACTAGATTTTTACATTTTCTTTTAAAGGCAGCAAGCCCCATAGAATTCTGTGCACTGGTTACCTCGAAAAACGATTTCTCCTCTCTCGTGTATTTGGAGCAAGCTAAAGCTTCCTCCTAAGGTGCAAGTGTTGTCTTTTTTTCAACAAACTTTATGTATAATTTCTTCAAGCCTATAAATTTAGCTGTCACAGCTATTGGAAAATAACAAGGTGAGAAAGACGTGTTGGTGCAATTTCAGCTATTATGTACAGCAACGAAAGGTAAAGCATAAGAAGTCTCACTGCTCGTGTGCCCTAGCTCCATTCAGCTTGGAGCTAGTGGATTTGTCACATCCACTCCCATCCTGATGGCAACAGAAACAGGAAGACAGAGACACGGTTTAGAAAGCAGACCGTAGAAGCGGATATCCTAGTTGACATTAAGAGTATAAAAGGGAGCTCGGCACGCCATGTAATGCGTAGTGCAGATAACCGGCATCATATTGAGTTACGGAATGGATGCCAAGGGAAGAGAAGTTTAGTCGAGGACTGCAGAGATAGGCTGTATGATGAAATTAAGAAATTTGCAGGCTTCACTTGGAAATCAGCTAGTGCAAGACAGGTAATTAGAGATCACTGGGAGAGGTCTTCATCCTCCAGTGGAAAACAAAATGTAGGCCGATTATGATGAAAAAAAGTATACCTGTCGGCTCAGATGTCTTCACTGTTTTTTTTTTCAGCAATGTGTAGAGCCAAGGATGACAGTCAGTTCCCATGCAATTGCTTCGCGCTGATTGTAACTGCATGGGTTTAGGAAAACAACTCTCCGTTAATAACACCCGAGATTGACCATGAAATAAAAAGCACCTTTCAAAACCACAAATAGAATTAAGTGTTTACCACTTTAACATAAATGTATAAAAGCCAAGAATATTTACAATAACCAATTACTATATTACAAGACATAAGAATAAGGTCATAAAACTTACGGTAGCCATAGCACGTTCGGTAAAATGTATTTCAGAAATATTGCCGACCTCTGACACGATGCCTTAGGCAGGAGTGAGTCATACAAGAAAAGAAATATTAGTAGTAATAAGAATGCCTGCGGTAAACAAAAAAAAAGAGTTCAAGGACGAGACAAACAATTTATTATGTTCTGAGTACTTATACAATAAAGATAAATTTATTAACAAATCGCGTAATTGCGTGTTCATCCGCTGCAGCACGACAGCTTCTAGAGCGAACGATCAGAACTGAAAACGAAGGATAAGTACACAGTCGGGATGGTTGTGGTTTCTTTTGTTCTGTATTAGTTCTAGCGATGAAAGCACAAGCGCTGATAGCTAGCTGCCCCATTACCAGCTGACCTCCAACCTTAAAAACAATTAAGAGTGCGAATACGCAAGGACCGTTTCATACGGGCGTCACACGGCACACTTTTGATCGCGATTGATCCCGATCGGGCTCGATTGCTATCGAAGGTGGCCGTGTTACACCGGTATAAAATTCAGTCTGCAGCCATCGTTAGTTACAGAATGAGCCAGCGAAACCAAAGTATTATTTACGTGCCCGCGCCGAATATTGGCGCGTAGCAGAACTTAATGCTCTGCAATTCTATGTGCTGTCACAGATTGATTAAGGACACTGAAATTTCCTATGAAGAATTCTATTTTTTTCTTTTTCACATTCAGTATCCCTGGGCTCCGTCGGAAGTACACATAATACACTCACACACAAAACACCTTGTCCAGTCCTTTAATGAACTTACGCGAAAACTACTGCCTCAATGAAACACCACAAAAACGCGACGTTGAACGTAGTACATACTTTTTATATGAGCAGTCCATGCACATAGCGAATGTCCCTCGGTGTGAAGGCGAAGCGCTGTCACGATGTGCACTCAGTGCACGCCATTTCTTCTACGTAGTGCAGGACGATGTCGAGGATGTGTTCCGCCGTTAATAAAACGTGCACATCACTGTTCAGGCCAACTAGAAGCGGTTTTCTCATTTGCCAGGAATCACGGCCGTCGTAGGCATAGCAGACACGGTCACAAAGAAACAGCGATGTTGTAGGCCTCTACCGCCTTTCTTTCTCACGCATGTCGCGTCGCCTTCATTTCGGACGCTCACTTTGCGTCGATAACTACAAAAGTACACTAAAACAACTAGATGCTGCAACTAAACGCCGCCAGAAACAAACTAATTACTCACAACTTCAGGACCATCATGGAAAACCCACACACACATGCTCCTCGCGCAGCCCGCCATGAGACTGGGTGGATGGATGGATGGATAAGGCTGAACCCTTTAAATCGGGCGGTGCCATACACCCCCTAGCCATGACTATTAACATATTTTGAACTTTGTGGTGATGAAATTTCACCCCTGCCTTGATTTTAGCCACCAATTAGATAACCTCCGTTTGGTTATTTCTACCCGCTTAAAGTCTATTTTGCCATCACTGTCCCTAAACCCCAATGCTTTGAAAAAATCAGCCCCGTTGCTTTGCACTGTAGGTAAAGTATGAGGTGTTCAGCCGTTTCCTCTTCTTCTCCACACGCACCGCACAACGTGTCTATACCTTGGTACTTGACTCGGTACATCTCAGTCCGCAATACTCCCGTTCTGGCTTCAAACAACAAAGACCTTCCCCTAGAATTATCATAGATATTTTCTTTGGCAATTTCTTGCTTGAATGTTCTGTATGTTCCCAGCGCTGATTTCGTCTGCATCCCTGTTTTCTACAGACCCCTCTCTGTTTATTTAACCTTTTTCTTAACCGCTGTTTCCTAGGTTGCACCCCTCCTGCAGTCCAAATAATTTATTGACAATTTTCTGGTCAGCTTCCTCCATTTTGTGTCAACATTCCTCATGTACAAATAACTGAAAACTCTCCTTGCCCACCGCGTTTTTGCCATTTCTCTCAATTGCTCCTCAAATTCTATCTTGCTGCTAGCTTCCCTGCCCTCGAATGACGTCCATCCCATGTCACCCTGTAACCCCTGATTTGGTGTATTTGCGTGTGCTCCCATGTGCTCCCATAGCAAGACTACCTACCCCTCGCTGCTTAACTTCCAACCTTGCTCGAAGCTCTGATCTCATGCACAGGACCGCATTGCCGAAAGTCAAACTAGGGACCATCACCCCTTTCCAGATCCCTCTCACCACTTCGTACTTATTGTAATTGAACAGGGCCCTATTTTCATCACAGCTGCATTTCTGCTACAATTAGCCGTTACATATTTTTCATGTTCCGTTAGGTACTCAGCCCCATTGTTTATCCACACTCCAAGATATTTGTACTTAGACTCAGTAGCGACAGCGGTGACACCTGTCAGTGATAGTTACTGCGATTGTGGTTTCGCTTTGAACGCATAAAAACAAATCTTCTTTTACACAACGTGTGTATATTCCTTTCTAAGCTATTCATTCTACGCTACTTCTAAGCTATTTTCTGTGCTTACAGGCAGTTTCACTGGAACTTTAGCTGCATAAGCATGAGCTGATATGAAATTAAATGGCAGGACAGGGGAAGGGGGGGGGGCGGGGGGGGGGGGGGGGGGGCTAATAATTTGCGTGTAACTAAATATAACAGATAAGTGAGTGGGTTTTTTTATTTTTTGCTTGGACATTTATCTGTAAGGCAAGGTGCCCGTTCTGCTTCTTTAAGATGCGGAGCAGCTTAGGAGTCTGTTTTATTTTATCCACCGAGAAAAAAAGAAGCTTCAATTGGCATTTTCAAGACGTTCACAATGCGCATGTTTCTGAAGTGGTGTACTCACGAAAATAGTAAATACCTTAACGAACTGCAAGTTATAATAGCTATAAGTTCCAGTACTCAGTACGCGCGCCTGTCATACCCGTCTCGCCAGGAAAGACACGCGAGTCTCGCGCAGGTCTGCATATGCCCGTCATCGTGAACGTACTTGGCAGGCGGGAAATTGCGTGCACACTTTAATAATGCCTCGACACTGGCCAGTGAACAAAGATCAGGCCTGCAAGTCGCCTCAAATTTTTGGAATCTCATTCTATCTACAATGATTGGCTCAATGTCCTATCCATGCATGCATTCATATTCTCTCCAACTTGAGAGGGGAAATATTTGAGTAAATTGCGCTACTTGTCAGTATTGTAAATACTGTATGCATTTCATATTGTATACGCTGGTTATCTATACCTTCTGACATTATTCTCCCTTTCTTTTTGTGTACACCGTGCTTACCGATGTTCAGGTGTTTGTAAGCCAGCAGAACTTTCCTTTCTTACAACTACCAACATAATAGTTGCTTTTTGCACAGCCAGCTTCGTAAGTTGACACGGACGCGAAGCCACGAGCGCTTTGCAGGGCGCTTTCTGTAGAAGCAGTGTGAGCAAAGAATAGTGGTCGGTGA
Source organism: Dermacentor silvarum (assembly GCF_013339745.2). NCBI lineage: Eukaryota > Metazoa > Arthropoda > Arachnida > Ixodida > Ixodidae > Dermacentor > Dermacentor silvarum. Next base: position 82,380,234 of record NC_051155.1, on the reverse strand, counting down.
GAAGGCTGAAATTTGCCAGCGAATTTACCTTGTTTGTAAATAGGAGCGAAGGAGAAAGGGCTGGGGTCATTGCCTCGATGAAATAATGCCGGGTGGGGTCACGTCATCCAGACTCAGCGTATATTTTGTCCGCGTTGGCGCATATGTGGAACGGTTCGTCGCCCCCTTTTCTCTTCTTTTTTGTTTTGACAGAAAGTTAGACGACCGCATTGCTTTGGAGCAATCGCGGCGCGCCCAGCCGCATGCTGTCACCTGCCTATTCATCTTGCTGGATTCCTGGCGTCCAAAAACAAGAGCTGCACAAGAGTTGTGGCTTGCTGAAAACGTTTTGAACACTTTTCTTTCGGTTAAGAATTCAATACAAGAAAAGCATGTGCACGCGCATTTTGTATTCCGCGGAATTTGATTAATTGTGCACGCAGGCATTTGAGAACTCTGTGCCACCTAGCTTACTAGCTAGTAGCTTACAATGACATAATAGACAGTAGTGCTTAAGCAAGCGGTTTTTACGAATATTCTTAAAATGGGTGGAGGGAGGGTGGGGGGGGGGGCGGGCTTGTCAAAACATACAGTGAAAAGGAGGGGGACTCTCGGCACAAGTCTTTGTCAGCTTTGAACACACAACATGTCTCGGGGGAACGAGTGGGGTTAGGGGAGGGCCCCTTCCGGATCCGCCACTGGTTCGTAGTGCTGTGGGATGCTCTCTCTCTGCGTAAAACTGTATGTTTGTGAATGTAGTAAAAAATGTCGCAGTTTCGCCCGAAAGGCGAAGCATCAATTGCGATAGCAAATTGGTAGAGAGCTATTCGGAGTAGGGATAGTAGAGTAGTTTTATCGGCCGCATAAACTTGGACACATTCGCTTTCTAACTGAATTGCAAG
>NC_051155.1:82325365-82379253 GCF_013339745.2 Dermacentor silvarum | reverse complement strand
ATGTTATAGAACTGGTTTTTCTTCAATAAAATGTATAGTGGGCAGTACAGCTTTCGTCCTGTTGTGCTTGTTTTCAGTTATTTTTCTCGTCTTGTTCGCGCTGCTTCAAGCTAGACTCAAAATGAACCAACTCACCCAATAAAGTTGTCATTACTTTGTTTTGTCTGTTGCTCTGTTCTCTTTATGCAAAGCACCATAAGCTGACTTGCATTTTGTTCTTAATCCCTGACGAACACAGTGGCTGGTAACAAACCCCTTTGTCATAACTATTAGGCATCTCTACTTAAAAGCAGCCCTGCCTACACCTTCTGACATGATCTTACAGACATATCCACTACGCAAGCACGTAATCCAGCTTGTAATTTATTACTGAGATTTTCACTATGGACCTTACTAGCAAGAACTGTTTAGCATCTTATCATTTAGATGCTTTTAGCAGGAACAATTGACATATATCATGCTTAACAGAGGTTTAGCTATTTTACCAAAAGCACAGTTAAAACCTTTGATGTATGAAGCTCAGTTAAGTTTGCCATCCTGTGATTGATCATCCTGGTTATCTAATTTCGAGTTATGTAAAGATGACATTTTCTAATGGCGAACTTGTCCGGTTTGCGTAATGTAGAAAACTGCTCGTGAACTTCTCAGAGTTGTTATGGCATTCTGAAATGTGATGATTAAGCTGCTGGCTGTTTAGCCAAGTAATGGCATTCTATAGACACACTGTGAATTTAAAAGGCATGTTTCAGTGAGCTTTATTGCATTAGCCAATGGCCAGCGTAGTTAGCCTGATCATACTGGAAATCTTTTGTAGCCTATAAGCATAGCGCATTTGACTAGACATTTAGGACCACACAATTTTCTTGAAATGAGACTTTTTTTATAACAGTTAGCGTCCTGCCAGTTTGGTGCTACTCGTGCAACACACTGTCGCATGACTTCAATAAAGTAGTACTGCACAATTAGATTTTTTTCTGCTCACAGTGTCCCGTGATGTGCAATAATATTTAGCAGCTGAGATAATTAGTGTTCCTGCAGGCAAATATAAGAATACACTAGGATAAGTGCCAAGCAAATACAATTATTTGAGTCTTGCTGATGATTATGATATATGGTGTTTTATGGCACAAAGGCCCGTAATGGCCGAAGAGCGCCAATCGATATGAGTCTTGCTTACAACCAGTTAGATCATGTGCTCTACCTTTTGCCAGGTTTGTTCTCCACGTCAGGCCAGCACACGAATTGCGCAACAGGCACTTTTGGCATGCACAAAAATATTTTGTGAGGTTATGGTGGCGTCAAAGCATGTCATCAATTATAAGCATCTAAAACTATTCCATAAAATACTTCGAATGCCTAATTTGCTTTGTGTAAAGTTAGCAAAGACACCAATTTTTCATTTATCGCATTTGGTTGACAGAACTAGTACAGCCTGAAAAAAAAATTGTCACAAAAGAAAACTTGACCTTCAACCTCAGAACAATTCCGCCTGTCAGGTATTATGGTTTGTTCGGAACTTATTTCTTATACGAAGTCCAACCCATCAAATAAACTTTACTGAAAAACAAATTAAGAACAGCAGCAACATCTCTCAAGGCACATGCATCAGAGGACTCACAGCATCATACACATTATCTTTAGGAGCAGCTTTAGCTCGGGCCCAACTCAGGTGCCGCCTATTCAAATACCTGTAAAACGAAGAAATGCCTTTCTGAGATCAGCAGTGGGCTGATGTTAGTGAAATTTGTTGCATTTGAGAGAGAAAGTTAAGTTCTTATGAGTGCTGGAAGCAAAATTTCGATTTAGGGCCAGAATATTTTAAATGACATTTTCAAAATTGGCAGGTTTGAAGAAAAAAAATACAAGCACTAAGTTTACAATTCGTTAGATCTGCACCATGAACAGGTATCACAGGTCTGTAAATTGCATCCGTTAGAGCATCCAAACCGGATAAGCTTGATATGTCAATTTATATCTTACGTGATTTCTTACATAGTTTACAAAGGTTTTGCAGAAGTTCTACTCACATATTAGTGGTTTATTTTAGCCATGTATAATATATCAATTTTTTGTGCTTTAGATGTACAATTAGGTGCAATTTACAGAACTGTGATATCGGCTTTCATTGCCGAGTAACAGATTTGTAAACCTGATAATTCTGTTTTCTGAGAATTTGCGATTTTTGCCAATCTTAATTAAAAATTCATGACCTAACTCAGAAATTCGCAACTAAGAGTCACTAGATTTTTACTTTTTCTTTTAAAGGCAGCAAGCCCCATCGAATTCTGTGCACTGGTTACCTCGAAAAACAATTTCTCCTCTCTCGTGTATTTGGAGCAAGCTAAAGCTTCCTCCTAAGGTGCAAGTGTTGTCTTTTTTTCAACAAACTTTATGTATAATTTCTTCAAGCCTATAAATTTAGCTGTCACAGCTATTGGAAAATAACAAGGTGAGAAAGACGTGTTGGTGCAATTTCAGCTATTATGTACAGCAACGAAAGGTAAAGCATAAGAAGTCTCACTGCTCGTGTGCCCTAGCTCCATTCAGCTTGGAGCTAGTGGATTTGTCACATCCACTCCCATCCTGATGGCAACAGAAACAGGAAGACAGAGACACGGTTTAGAAAGCAGACCGTAGAAGCGGATATCCTAGTTGACATTAAGAGTATAAAAGGGAGCTCGGCACGCCATGTAATGCGTAGTGCAGATAACCGGCATCATATTGAGTTACGGAATGGATGCCAAGGGAAGAGAAGTTTAGTCGAGGACTGCAGAGATAGGCTGTATGATGAAATTAAGAAATTTGCAGGCTTCACTTGGAAATCAGCTAGTGCAAGACAGGTAATTAGAGATCACTGGGAGAGGTCTTCATCCTCCAGTGGAAAACAAAATGTAGGCCGATTATGATGAAAAAGTATACCTGTCGGCTCAGATGTCTTCACTGTTTTTTTTTTTTTTTCAGCAATGTGTAGAGCCAAGGATGACAGTCAGTTCCCATGCAATTGCTTCGCGCTGATTGTAACTGCATGGGTTTAGGAAAACAACTCTCCGTTAATAACACCCGAGATTGACCATGAAATAAAAAGCACCTTTCAAACCACAAATAGAATTAAGTGTTTACCACTTTAACATAAATGTATAAAAGCCAAGAATATTTACAATAACCAATTACTATATTACAAGACATAAGAATAAGGTCATAAAACTTACGGTAGCCATAGCACGTTCGGTAAAATTTATTTCAGAAATATTGCCGACCTCTGACACGATGCCTTAGGCAGGAGTGAGTCATACAAGAAAAGAAATATTAGTAGTAATAAGAATGCCTGCGGTAAACCAAAAAAAAAAGAGTTCAAGGACGAGACAAACAATTTATTATGTTCTGAGTACTTATACAATAAAGATAAATTTATTAACAAATTGCGTAATTGCGCGTTCATCCGCTGCAGCACGACAGCTTCTAGAGCGAACGATCAGAACTGAAAACGAAGGATAAGTACACAGTCGGGATGGTTGTGGCTTCTTTTGTTCTGTATTAGTTATAGCGATGAAAGCACAAGCGCTGATAGCTAGCTGCCCCATTACCAGCTGACCTCCAACCTTAAAAACAATTAAGAGTGCGAATACGCAAGGACCGTTTCATACGGGCGTCAGACGGCACACTTTTGATCGCGATTGATCCCGATCGGGCTCGATTGCTATCGAAGGTGGCCGTGTTACACCGGTATAAAATTCAGTCTGCAGCCATCGTTAGTTACAGAATGAGCAAGCGAAACCAAAGTATTATTTACGTGCCCGCGCCGAATATTGGCGCGTAGCAGAACTTAATGCTCTGCAATTCTATGTGCTGTCACAGATTGATTAAGGACACTGAAATTTCCTATGAAGAATTCTATTTTTTTCTTTTTCACATTCAGTATCCCTGGGCTCCGTCGGAAGTACACATAATACACTCACACACAAAACACCTTGTCCAGTCCTTTAATGAACTTACGCGAAAACTACTGCCTCAATGAAACACCACAAAAACGCGACGTTGAACGTAGTACATACTTTTTATATGAGCAGTCCATGCACATAGCGAATGTCCCTCGGTGTGAAGGCGAAGCGCTGTCACGATGTGCACTCAGTGCACGCCATTTCTTCTACGTAGTGCAGGACGATGTCGAGGATGTGTTCCGCCGTTAATAAAACGTGCACATCACTGTTCAGGCCAACTAGAAGCGGTTTTCTCGATTTGCCAGGAATCACGGCCGTCGTAGGCATAGCAGACACGGTCACAAAGAAACAGCGATGTTGTAGGCCTCTACCGCCTTTCTTTCTCACGCATGTCGCGTCGCCTTCATTTCGGAACGCTCACTTTGCGTCGATAACTACAAAAGTACACTAAAACAACTAGATGCTGCAACTAAACGCCGCCAGAAACAAACTAATTACTCACAACTTCAGGACCATCATGGAAAACCCACACACACATGCTCCTCGCGCAGCCCGCCATGAGACTGGGTGGATGGATGGATGGATAAGGCTGAACCCTTTAAATCGGGCGGTGCCATACACCCCCTAGCCATGACTATTAACATATTTTGAACTTTGTGGTGATGAAATTTCACCCCTGCCTTGATTTTAGCCACCAATTAGATAACCTCCGTTTGGTTATTTCTACCCGCTTAAAGTCTATTTTGCCATCACTGTCCCTAAACCCCAATGCTTTGAAAAAATCAGCCCCGTTGCTTTGCACTGTAGGTAAAGTATGAGGTGTTCAGCCGTTTCCTCTTCTTCTCCACACGCACCGCACAACGTGTCTATACCTTGGTACTTGACTCGGTACATCTCAGTCCGCAATACTCCCGTTCTGGCTTCAAACAACAAAGACCTTCCCCTAGAATTATCATAGATATTTTCTTTGGCAATTTCTTGCTTGAATGTTCTGTATGTTCCCAGCGCTGATTTCGTCTGCATCCCTGTTTTCTACAGACCCCTCTCTGTTTATTTAACCTTTTTCTTAACCGCTGTTTCCTAGGTTGCACCCCTCCTGCAGTCCAAATAATTTATTGACAATTTTCTGGTCAGCTTCCTCCATTTTGTGTCAACATTCCTCATGTACAAATAACTGAAAACTCTCCTTGCCCACCGCGTTTCTGCCATTTCTCTCAATCGCTCCTCAAATTCTATCTTGCTGCTAGCTTCCCTGCCCTCGAATGACGTCCATCCCATGTCACCCTGTAACCCCTGATTTGGTGTATTTGCGTGTGCTCCCATGTGCTCCCATAGCAAGACTACCTACCCCTCGCTGCTTAACTTCCAACCTTGCTCGAAGCTCTGATCTCATGCACAGGACCGCATTGCCGAAAGTCAAACTAGGGACCATCACCCCTTTCCAAATCCCTCTCACCACTTCGTACTTATTGTAATTCAACAGGGCCCTATTTTTCATCACAGCTGCATTTCTGCTACAATTAGCCGTTACATATTTTTCATGTTCCGTTAGGTACTCAGCCCCATTGTTTATCCACACTCCAAGATATTTGTACTTAGACTCAGTAGCGACAGCGGTGACACCTGTCAGTGATAGTTACTGCGATTGTGGTTTCGCTTTGAACGCATAAAAACAAATCTTCTTTTACACAACGTGTGTATATTCCTTTCTAAGCTATTCATTCTACGCTACTTCTAAGCTATTTTCTGTGCTTACAGGCAGTTTCACTGGAACTTTAGCTGCATAAGCATTAGCTGATATGAAATTAAATGGCAGGACAGGGGAAGGGGGGGGGGGGCAGGGGGGGGGGGGGGGGCTAATAATTTGCGTGTAACGAAATATAACAGATAAGTGAGTGGGTTTTTTTATTTTTGCTTGGACATTTATCTGTAAGGCAAGGTGCCCGTTCTGCTTCTTTAAGATGCGGAGCAGCTTAGGAGTCTGTTTTCTTTTATCCACCGAGAAAAAAAGAAGCTTCAATTGGCATTTTCAAGACGTTCACAATGCGCATGTTTCTGAAGTGGTGTACTCACGAAAATAGTAAATACATTAACGAACTGCAAGTTATAATAGCTATAAGTTCCAGTACTCAGTACGCGCGCCTGTCATACCCGTCTCGCCAGGAAAGACACGCGAGTCTCGCGCAGGTCTGCATATGCCCGTCATCGTGAACGTACTTGGCAGGCGGGACATTGCGTGCACACTTTAATAATGCCTCGACACTGGCCAGTGAACAAAGATCAGGCCTGCAAGTCGCCTCAAATTTTTGGAATCTCATTCTATCTACAATGATTGGCTCAATGTCCTATCCATGCATGCATTCATATTGTCTCCAACTTGAGAGGGGAAATATTTGAGTAAATTGCGCTACTTGTCAGTATTGTAAATACTGTATGCATTTCATATTGTATACGCTGGTTATCTATACCTTCTGACATTCTTCTCCCTTTCTTTTTGTGTACACCGTGCTTACCGATGTTCAGGTGTTTGTAAGCCAGCAGAACTTTCCTTTCTTACAACTACCAACATAATAGTTGCTTTTTGCACAGCCAGCTTCGTAAGTTGACACGGACGCGAAGCCACGAGCGCTTTGCAGGGCGCTTTCTGTAGAAGCAGTGTGAGCAAAGAATAGTGGTCGGTGAGAAGGCTGAAATTTGCCAGCGAATTTACCTTGTTTGTAAATAGGAGCGAAGGAGAAAGGGCTGGGGTCATTGCCTCGATGAAATAATGCCGGGTGGGGTCACGTCATCCAGACTCAGCGTATATTTTGTCCGCGTTGGCGCATATGTGGAACGGTTCGTCGCCCCCTTTTCTCTTCTTTTTTGTTTTGACAGAAAGTTAGACGACCGCATTGCTTTGGAGCAATCGCGGCGCGCCCAGCCGCATGCTGTCACCTGCATATTCATCTTGCTGGATTCCTGGCGTCCAAAAAGAAGAGCTGCACAAGAGTTGTGGCTTGCTGAAAACGTTTTGAACACTTTTCTTTCGGTTAAGAATTCAATACAAGAAAAGCATGTGCACGCGCATTTTGTATTCCGCGGAATTTGATTAATTGTGCACGCAGGCATTTGAGAACTCTGTGCCAGCCTAGCTTACTAGCTAGTAGCTTACAATGACATAATAGACAGTAGTGCTTAAGCAAGCGGTTTTACGAATATTCTTAAAATGGGTGGAGGGAGGGTGGGGGGGGGGGCGGGCTTGTCAAAACATACAGTGAAAAGGAGGGGGACTCTCGGCACAAGTCTTTGTCAGCTTTGAACACACAACATGTCTCGGGGGAACGAGTGGGGTTAGGGGAGGGCCCCTTCCGGATCCGCCACTGGTTCGTAGTGCTGTGGGATGCTCTCTCTCTGCGTAAAACTGTATGTTTGTGAATGTAGTAAAAAATGTCGCAGTTTCGCCCGAAAGGCGAAGCATCAATTGCGATAGCAAATTGGTAGAGAGCTATTCGGAGTAGGGATAGTAGAGTAGTTTTATCGGCCGCATAAACTTGGACACATTCGCTTTCTAACTGAATTGACAAGCGTGGTGTCATCGTGCACAAGCAAACATGAATAGATCACACTCAATGACCGCAGACAACGACTGTCAAAACGCTGGCGCGGCCGCTGCAGCGGGCGAAGAATCGTGCGGTCAATCGCTTCAACGGAAACTGAGCGGCGAATGGACAACGCATAAAGGTCAGAGCCGTGTGGAGACACGGCCGGGCTCGACTGGCGCGCGCGCTCGCTCGCTTCTTAAGAAGCGAGTGCGCGCGCCAGTCGAGCCCGGCCATGGTGGAGATAAAGAGACGGTGCGCGCGACGGCGACCACAGCCAGTGCAAGCGTATTTGATGGCAGAGTAGAACCCGCTCCCGCCGTCCCTCCCGCGCTGCCTCCCCGCTTTTTTTTTATTGCGATAGCAATTATATGGAAACTTCAACCGGATTTCTGCCGTCGTCGTCGCCGTCGCCGTGAGGTTCCCTATAGATAAAATCTTCGCCGCGCGCCGTATGCCCGGGCGGAAGCGTGCGGGGACGCGCGCTATCACGGAGAGCGAACGCACTCAATCACCCACGCGTAAGCAAGGAAGCGGGAAGCCAGCGCCGGAGGGAGCGCGGGGGGGGGGGGGGGGGGGCGCTTGCTGCCAGCGTTTTGACAGTCGTTGTCTGCAGTCATTCAGTGTGATCTATTCATGTTTGTTTGTGCGCGCTCACACCACAGTTAGTAATAGTCGGGCCACATTTTCCAACGCGCGCTACACATGCAATGCTGCCCGGATCGGCAGTGCAGCGCTACAGATGTGTCCCTTCGCACGCGCTGCCCACGGGCAGCGCTTCTCATCAACACTACCGTTTCACACGCGCCTTCTCGTGGTCATCGAGTCTCTCTTCATGTCGGTCTACTTACGCCGCAGCACACCTGCTTACTTAATCAGCTCATGTTTACTACAATTCATATTGCTACCAAAGCCGTTCACCTTACTTCGTATGACATTGCTGTGTTGCTATCGCATTCATTGCTTCGCCCTTAGGGCGAAACTGTGACATTTTTTCAACGCACGCTACACATGCAATGCTGCCCGGATCGGCAGTGGAACACTACAGGTGTGTCCCTCCCTTCGCACGCGCTGCCCACGGGAAGCGCTTCTCATCAACACCACCGTTTCACACGCGCCTTCTCGTGGTCATCGAGTCTCTCTTCATGTCGGTCTACTTACGCCGCAGCACACCTGCTTACTTAATCAGCTCATGTTTACTACAATTCATATTGTTACGGGGAGAAAATATATGTATTTACAATATATACAGAGGGTTGTAGCTCTGTGGCCAGGGTGACACCATCTAACGAGCTCCGAGACACTTCAGCCTCTTCTTCCCCAACCAACGTCATTTTGTCCACAGCGGTACAAACTCGTACGTGACATGAACCCCCCGGCGGCAGAAGCATCGTCTCGATGCTTCTTAGGGTGTCGAATCAGCGTGCGAGTTATAGGGCTTTAGTCGCGAAACGTGCACGATATCAGTTCCTGGGGTGGTAGAAGACTTTGAATTCACAGGTGAGATCTCATATGTGAGGCTGGTGACTTGGCGAAGAACTCGGTATGGCCCGACGTATCGTGGCAGCAGTTTTTCGCAAAGGCCGACGCGACGGGAGGGTACCCAAAGCAGAACAAGGGACCCAGGGCTGAAATGAGCGTCGCGACGATGACTGTCGTAACGGTGCGTCTGGATAGTCTGAGATGCCAGAAGACGGTCACGGGCAATACGACGTGCTGCGGCCACGCGAACAATGGCGTCGTGAGCATAGAACGTGGTAGTGGTGGCGTCAGAAGGGAGCAGTGAGTCAAGAGGCAGGAGAGGGTGACGGCCATATAGTAGATAGAACGGGGAATAACCAGTAATATCGTGGCGGGACGAATTGTAAGCAAACGTCACGAAAGGTAAGGTGCAGTCCCAATTCCGGTGATCATCACTCACGTACATGGAGAGCATGTCCGTAAGTGTACGGTTGAGACGCTCGGTAAGTCCGTTTGTCTGTGGGTGGTAAGCCGTCGTGAACTTGTGGGACGTTGAGCAAGAATGAAGAAGGTCGTCGACAACCTTAGAAAGAAAACAGGGGCCTCTATCGGTGAGTAGCTGATGTGGGGCACCATGATGTAGGATGACGTCATGGAGGAGAAATCAGCCACATCAGTTGCGCAGCTTGCAGGAAGGTCCCGCGTTATGGCATAACGCGTGGTATAGTCCGTCGCAACAGCCACCCACTTGTTGCCCGAGGATGAGGTAGGAAATGGGCCAAGGAGGTCCAGGCCGACGCGGAAAAATGGCTCACTGGGGATATCTATAGGCTGAAGGTGGCCAGCGGGAGACAATGGAGGCTTCTTGCGGCGTTGGCAAAGTTCGCGGGCAGCGACGTAGCTTCGAACAGAGCGATATAGCCCAGGCCCGAAAAATCGTCTGCGCACACGGTCATATGTACGGGAGACACCCAAATGACCAGCGGTAGGCGCATCGTGTAACTGCGAGAGAATTGTCGAGCGCAGATGCTGGGGAACGACGAGGAGCAGTTCAGCACCATGAGGATTCATATTGCGTCGATATAAGGTCCCGTCTTGGAGAACAAACATACGAAGAGAAGCGTCCTGTTGCTCCGAGGTAATGCGTTCGATGATGGATCGCGAATATGGGTCACGACGCTACTCGTCGGCGATGCGTGAGAAGTCGGAGATCGACAAAACGCAGGTATCTGTATCGGTTTCGGTGCCATCCGGTGGATCGACAGGGTAGCGGGAGAGGCAGTCGGCGTCCTTATGTAACCGCCCAGATTTGTAGGACACGGAAAACGTGTACTTTTGCAGGCGTAAAGCCCAGCGGCCAAGACGGCCTGTCGGGTCTCTGAGTGAGGATAGCCAACATAAGGCATGATGATCTGTCACGACGGTGAAATGTCGACCGAACAGGTAAGGGCGGAACTTAGCAATGGACCAAACAAGGGCCAAGCATTTACGTTCTGTTATCGAGTAGTTGCGCTCTGGCGCAGAAAGAAGACGGCTAGCATACGCGATCACGCGATTGGTGTCCCGCTGTCGTTGGGACAAGATAGCGCCAATGCCATGGCCGCTTGCATCAGTGCGAACTTCGGTGTAGGCAAGCGGATCAAAATGACCCAACACGGGTGGATTGGTAAGGCGACTGATAAGCGTTGAAAATGCTTCAGCCTGGTCGGGTCCCCAACGAAAAGTGGTGTCCTTTTTCAGAAGGTCTGTGAGAGGACGAGCGATTTCGGCAAAGTTCTGGATAAATCGCCGAAAATAGGAACACAGCCCTAGAAAACTGCGGACATCGGTAGGAGAACGCGGAAGGGGAAACTCCCCAACGGCACGAACTTTGTCAGGATCAGGCTGGACGCCAGAAGCGTCAACCAAGTGACCAAGTACTCGTATTTGGCGGCGGCCGAAATGGCATTTTGCAGAATTGAGTTGTAGGCCGGCACGTCGAAAAACATCAAGGATAGCTGAGAGTCGGTGAAGGTGGCTCTCAAACGTCGGTGAAAAAACTATGACGTCATCAAGGTAGCAGAGGCATGTGGTCCATTTGAATCCGCGCAGAAGAGAGTCCATCATGCGCTCGAAGGTAGCAGGGGCATTACACAGTCCAAAAGGCATCACTTTAAATTGGTAGAGACCATCTGGGGTGACGAAGGCGGTCTTTTCGCGATCTCGTTTATCCACTGCGATTTGCCAGTAGCCGGAGCGCAAATCAATCGATGAAAAATAACTGGCACCGTGTAAGCTGTCCAGTGCGTCATCAATACGCGGAAGCGGATACACGTCCTTTTTCGTAATCTTATTCAGGTGACGGTAATCGATACAAAATCTCCAGGTATTGTCCTTCTTTTTAACCAAAACGACAGGTGACGCCCACGGACTGCAGGAAGGCTCGATAATATCTTTGGAGAGCATTTTGTCCACCTCCGTTTGGATCACCTGGCGTTCAGCTGCTTTACTTTGCCCCATTACTTTGCCGACCCGACCGAAGACCACAAGTCCCGACTTCGTTCTGCTGAATTTGTTCGCCTGCAACCTGATGCTGTGACCTACGTCCTCATGTCGCCTTCTCCTCCGCTTCGAGATGGTTCTTACGTGGTGTCCCCACTTTGCGACGTTCTCCTGGCACGCCAAATCGCACTACCCAGCACCTCCACCAAAATGTTATGGGGAGAAAATATATGTATTTACAATATATACAGAGGGTTGTAGCTCTGTGGCCAGGGTGACACCATCTACCGAGCTCCGAGACACTTCAGCCTCTTCTTCCCCAACCAACGTCATTTTGTCCACAGCGGTACAAACTCGTACGTGACAATATTGCTACCAAAGCCGCTCACCTTACTTCGTATGACATTGCTGTGTTGCTACCGCATTCATTGCTTCGCCCTTAGGGCGAAACTGTGACATTTTTTTTTTGCTTTCGCGTGGGAGATTGCGTTGCCAGTTCTCCTTGCGCTGGGTTGCAAGATAAGCATTTGGTGCCGTAGCACAGCGTCGCCCCGCCTCCGTCCCCCCCATACCCCCACGGCCTTTTGGGCGACAATCGCGTTTGCTTTCCGCCGTGCGTTAGCTCTCTGTGATAGAGCGCGTCCCCCGGGCGCTTTTACTCGCGCATACGGCGCGCGGCGACGATTTTGTCGCCCTTGGAATTTTATGGCCCTTGGAATCTATACGGAACCTCACGGCGACGGCGACGCCGACGCCGACGGCAGAAATCCCGCTGAAGTGTCCATATAATTGCTATCGCAATAAAAGGTAAAATAAAAATGTTGCAGTGGCTTAGCTCGGCTATGCCAGGATATACGTAGCGTTAGCAAAGGTTCAGCTGATTATTCTTAGCTTTCCTGGTTGTCTAGATTATCAAGGATTAGCTTGATTGTCATGCTTACCGCTGCTCCAATGACACACACAAACGCCAGTCAGAAGCGCAGCGGCTCCAGCGCAGTGTCAGACGGCGACTGCACAGCGAGCGCGCGCCGGCACCACTGCGTCTACCACGGCTACGACGTCACTCCTCTGGAATGCGCAGACCGGCGGCGGTGAGTCGCGCGCGGCGGCGGCGGAGTGCGCGAGAGGTGCCGGCTCCGGTGGCTCCGGTGCGCAAGCCGTGTGACATCACTGATCCTTGCGCATGCGCAGCACGGCTCTTGATGTGCCGCGCGAAACGGGCTTGGCTAGGCCAGTGTAGCTAACGCTACAAAACACCCTTACACCCTCGCCCAATTTTCTTAGTCAGTACACCCTTATAGTGGGCGTAAGGGTGCTGTGACATCTAGAACTACTCTATTGCTTCGAAAATCGACATGTTGATGGGATGTTTCTTGAATCATAAATCCCTATGATTCGCAATTGTCACCATCAAGGGTGTAAATTATTTTACTGTGCTAAAGAGTCCTCCGGTCTTCTCGAGCTATCCGTCAGCTCCGTCGGGAGCTGACGCGTGCGAAACGAGTTTCTGGAGACACACGGTACGATTTGGCTTCCGATTCGACGTGCGTCTCTGCATGCTCCGGCATGCTGCAGGCGACAATTAGGAGCACATGGGACGTGCATCTGAACGAGCGACGGTCGCTGAAGCTCCGCACAGATCTTGCGCCCCAGCTGTTACCCTCGGACGACTTCATGTCCTCGTCGATAAATACAAAATAAACCACTTTCCGCAATGCAGTTTTGCTTTACGCGAATACTGTCAGTAAAATTGTGTCTTTGCGAGTGACAAAACACTTCGGCAACGGTGTGTTGTCCACTAACAGCTCCACTGACAGCCAGCGATAGGGCCTGTAGGCCTAGCTCGGCGGACGGTGCACGGCCGACGGCTCTTGTGATCCAGCCCGAGCTCGTCGAAGTGCGCTTACTTTTGCCAACACGATGAACACTGTACACTTAGCTTACCCATAATGAAATACTATTGGATTACTCAACGCCGCTGACCCGAAGGGTAGGCGAGGAAGCTAAGCGAGCAGCCTCGCTCATACGGTCGGTGTGTGCTCTCTACCTACAATATGCTGTCGCATCGCGGCTCCCGGCCGATCTCACCAGTATCTGAGTGCTAGTACTATGCGCTGCTTTCCAAAACAGGCACACCTTCGAGATGATTTTACCGAAGTGCTAACTATTTCGTGTCAGAAAGTAATTGTAGCAATGCTGTCGCAGCCGGCAAGAAAAAAAAAATGTCGCAGTTTCACCCGAAAGGCGAAGCATCAATTTCGAAAGCAAATTAGTAGAGAGCTATACGGAGTCAGGATAGTAGTTTTATCAGCTGTATAAACTTGGACATGCAGCAGCACCAGCAACGCGCAGAACTGTTGTCGACGCAGTCAGAGTTTTGCCCGCCTTCGCACCGAACGGGCGCCGCGTTGGTGACGGTTGCCGGTGCCCCTACGGGCGACTCGGAGGTTGTCGACGAGATCAGAACGGAACACTGGTCGAGCTGCGTCGGAAATCTTACCCACCTTCTCGCCTCGCAACGTTTTTATATAAATACGGATTTGGTGCCGCAACTAAACGTCGCCTCCGCTGCCTCCCCCCCCCCCCCCCCCCCACGGCCTTGCGCGTGACGGAAAAAGTCGCGTTTGCACTCTGCATATGGTGATTGTAAAGTAGGAAAGAGACGCTTAGTTCTGCAGCCCTTCAGGGAGCACGGCGCAGAACGCGCGTTTGCTCTCCGACGTGCGTTCGCTCCCCGTGAAAGCGTGAGTCCCTCGCTCCCTTTCACTCGCACATACAGCGTCCGGAGCGCGGCGACGATTTCATCGCCGTTGACGTCATACGGAACCTCACGGCGACGACGCCGACGGCAGAAATCCGCTTTAGGCTACGTTTACACTAGGGAAGCGGCAAGCGGGCGGAAAGGCCACAGCGGCCGGAAAATCTTTTCCACGCATGTCCAAGTTGTTCACATTTGTTTTGCTACCGCCGTGGCCGCCGCTGCCGCTTTCGCCCACATCCGTCTAGTCTGCGTACGTTTGTCGGCGTGGTGACGCTCATGATCGCACCATTTCTAGCGGTATGTTCATTCATTGTCCCACCCGTCATCACATTTCGCGCAACTTCGCGTGTCATCTGCGACCTTCGGTAAATTCCTCGTTGGCGTTCCGTAATTCTCTTCACACGGGCACGGTAGCGCTGAGTCACAGGTTGGTGCCTAGGCGTGATTATAATTCTTTAATAGCTTTTATTTACAGGTTGTAATAACATTCATCATTTCGTATTATTGGCGGCACCTCCAGTACACCAAAGCTTAAACCCGGGATGGCCCTTGTGTTGGGGCTCGCCGAAGCATGCGCGTCCTACGTGAGAGCTGAGACCTATGCTCCCAATCTATTGTCGCGACGAGAAAAGCACCGCGCAACGAAAAAAGCGCCCTGCGACTTTTACAACATACCGCGCCCGTGCGAGGAGAATTACGGAGCGCCAACCACGAATCTGCCCAACTTTTTTCTGCCACAGAAGTGGGCGAAGAAATTGTTTTTTATACTTCTACCTACTTGTTTCCTAGAAATGGGCAATGAATAAACGGAAGGAGCGGACACCTCGGAAGTGGCTGTGGTGGGTTCGCCCAGCTTTGCAAAAGCGCGAGAAGTTGGGTCACGCCAAGGCTTTGTTGCCGCACCTCCGGTCGCGCGACGTTGAATGCTATCGCGAGTATTGCTGACAGTACGTTTTAGTACCACTCTTGTCGGTGGATGTACATGTGGATCTAGATCTAGATCTAGACACTCGGGTAAAATTCGGGCGAACGAGAAACTCGGCGCATCCTGCATAGCACTCTTGGGGTGCTATGCAGGATGCATACATACAGGGTGCATAGCACCCCAAGAGTGCTATGCAGGATACGCCGAGTTTCTCGTTCGCACGAGTTTTGCCCGAGTTTGCTCGATGGCTGTCAGTGAACAGAGATAGAAAGGAACGTGCAATAACAGCAGGCAAAAAGAAATGTCGAGATAAAGCCGCGTATGACAACATGAGCGCACCCTGCGCTGCACAGTGCTTCCGCGCTTCAAGCACAGAGGACTGCGCAACAAAACGCGCCAGCGCCGCGTATTGTTATCAACGTATTATCGCAATTTAGCAATATCGTCACTGTCCCACTATCTATCTGCACACTTGCCGTGAGCCACTTGCCACGCCTTTCTCGGGCGCGTCAAGGGCGTGCCTTCTCTTACGGGCATTATCCTCCGTCGAATGCGAACAGGGCACATGCGGTGCATTTTTGCACCTACACTTTCCCTCAGTCGAATACTTTGAAATACAACAAATAAAATAACGAACATTTTATTTCTTAAAGTATCGGTTTTTCGTTTTGAATGCTATCAATTTGTGATGACAAACGGACATCGAGTGAATTATTAAATTTTGCACTTTTTTGCCCCTAGTGGCGACATTGAGGCGAAAGCTTACAAGCGGATACATTCTAGAGGGTCGCACGCTTGAGGAAGTTCATACGGGGAGCAGTTGCCAGGGGCGCTGCAGTGCTATTCTCGATAAAGTCGATGCGATAATGACGCATAAGATCAGTCATGACAATGATCTGTCCATTCCCTGTCTATTAGAGGAATGGCAACGCAGCGCTGCGGCATGGCTGTTCACCGCAGGTGCTTTCACTGAGGCGGCCATTAAGGGCAGCCGCTTTACCAACTGAAACGACACTCTAGCCACAGAGACGGGAGCAACGGCTGTCGCTGCAAAATTGCTTTGTGGTATTCTAGGGTCCGTAGTCACGCATCACAGTGAAAATGCACCAGTTCATCAGCGTGCGCGAAGTGTCCGCGATGCATTGCGAAGAAGAGCGGGCTGCCCAGCGACACAATTCATCGCTTGTCACCGTTTGCCCAGTGAAGGTGACTCCGCGCGCATGTACGCAGAATTCGAGTGTGTCGTTCACTCCAATGTGCTTGCCGAGTGCCTCTGCTGCTGAGCTAACAGCGATCGCAGATGGATATCTTAACGACAGCGCAGCAATCGCATGTTGGCAGGTGAGGGCTCTTGTGTGCAGTTAGGAAATTAGACTTCGAACGCAGGAAGGTTAGTGTACCGTGCTTGTGATGAAGAAATGTGATCGCACTGGGTGTGTTTGCGCCGACGGCTGACTATGCTTGCGACACTGCGGCTCCGATTACATCACTGATGGTAGAGCAGCCATCTCAAATGACAGCTGCGATACGTTCTCGTTAGAAAACGCTACGCACTGCTCAGGATCGTCGTCCACCACGGCGCATCGATGCCATGCAAGCAGCTACAGTAACGTGCTGATAATCATTTGTTGTGTTCTACGTCGCCACAATGCAGGCAATGAACCGTGTTTTGGGGCCATCGCAGACCAAAAAGATGTATGCATAAGCCAGCGAAAGTCGACACTTTTTTTTTATATAGTGGTGCTCAGTACATCACCGATGACAGTGCGTTGTGCGTGTTTTATTTCGCTGGTCAATATTGTTAATGCCTCTCAGTTATACACCACGTCGCTATTACCGAAAAATAAGTTGGGCATGGGCCAACCGGGGAGGGGGGGGGGGGGGGCGCACAAGAGTTACATGCCTCGCGCGGGGCGTGACCTATGCTTTTGATTGACAGGTCAACTCAGGCCAAACTCGTACATCGCGAAACCCCCCTCGAGTTGAACTCCTGAACATGGCGGCGGCAGCAGCAGCCTGTGTCATCGCATCCAGCGGCAGTAAACTGTCAATGTTGGTCTGACCCGTTCGCCTACATGACGGACGTAGAGTTTCAGCGTCTTTTTGCCTTTCCAAAACGTCAGTGCGCTGGCTGTGTGACGAGTTAGGCGAAGGCCCTCGTCTGCGGAGACTGCAGCGTGGCGGGCAAGTTATGCTTTCTGAGCACAGAGTGGTGTGACTAGAAGGTGGAGGAAAAGTTCGTGCGATCGCTGCGGCTCTCTGCTGTTTCAAGCGCTGCTCGTCCACAACGCCCCAGCCCCAGGCCAGGTCCGGCGTCGTCATCGGAGTACTCGGGCACCTGCGAGCACCTGGGGTTCAACTCGAACCAACGAACTTGCGCAGGCGAAGTAATCACATTATATTGTAAGACTCAGAATGGACACCGGGCTGCCTTCCGGTGCAACAGGTGCCGAAAACAGTTTTCACAGTTACACGGTACCGCTGCACTGCACGTGCAGCGAGGCAAACGAAGTTACTTCGCCTACACGAACCGCCTCGGCCGTTCGAACGACCACCTCTCAGGCGGCAAATGATTTGGCTCACGTACTGCGTGAGTAAAAGCGTAGTCATATCGATGTTGAAAGAGATGACCGGCGACTTCTTTCCTCTATCTGAGCACGCCCTCGCCGACTGGAGGAACTACCCCTATAATGTCGCGAGGGACGAGCTGCTGGCGCCACCTCCACTCGGTGGCCCCGGGTAGATAGCCAAATTGACGAGTACCTTCTTCGCGGTGAACAAAAGTAGAATCGAGGCCGCCTAATGACGGGCAACAACTTGCCGCCGAGCCGCCAAAATTACGGCGGTGTTAAAGATGATGGTCCATGGGTCTTCGGCATGTTCTGCGCGACCAGAGGGGTGCTGCGACTTTCAAGGTCGACCGACGAAAGGCGGCGACGCTAGGCGCCATTATTGCAGCCAATGTTCAACCGGGGACCATCATTCATACTGACGAAGTGTCCCCATACAAATGTATCCCAAATTTAGTGGATGCTAACGGGGCTATGCCTCAATCTGCATTGGGAGATTGTCAACCACAGCGTGAACTTGGTGGATCCCATCACGGGCGTTCGCACGCAAAAAAATTGAAAGTTATTGTCAAAAACTGGAGCGCCATCTCGTCAGCGATGGGTACAGCGTAACTGCACCGATGCTGGAGTCCCACCTGGAATGGATGTGGTGGCACTCAACGGCCACGTGCACTGCGATGACCCTTTCTTGCGTTTGTTAGAAGCCACGGATTCGCTCAGGCTACCCAGTATAAAGACTTTTTCCTGCGGTTGTTAGAAGCGATCGCTCGACGCTTGCCAGTATGAAGGTGTATCGCAAAGTAAAAGAGAATAAAGCGTAGTCTTCTGACTCTTGTATGAGTGTTTTCCAGGTAATGTGCTTACACACATGCTTACACGGTAAGCGCGCGACAAACCACTTATGCGCTAGCCGCCGCTGCACTTGGTCTCGCAGCTGGGGCATCTGAAGTGCCTCGATGCGCGCGCGCGCATCAAGGCACCCTACTCGCAGCCTTTCTTTAGCGCGAGCAACGAGCGATTTCTTAAAAGCCCAGTGTGAAAACCAGGCGCCCACCAATCTGCGCTCGCAAATGGGAGCGCAAGCACGTAGCGAGCCGCACCAATCCAGTCAAGGGAAAAGAGAAGGAGCAACGAGAGATCTGTCGAACGCCCAGTGCGAAAACCAAGTGCACACCAATCTGTCCTGGGAAATGCTAGCGCAAGCACGTAGCGAGCCACGTCAATCCAATCCAGAAGAAAAAAAGGAGGGCAGAAGTCCCCTCGTGGCATAACGCGAAGCATATTAAACTACAAATTAGTCTAATACACATTCAGTGTGCATCTTCTAAATTTTAAAATGGTGACAGCCCACAGAAATGTGACTAATATTATTGTACTAAATGCATTTATCTTATAGCTTGCTTGTGCCTGTATTGCACTCAGTGGAACGACAAACAAGTGAAAGAAGGCACGACCATGCACCGACCGTATGATCACGTAAGCCCCAATTTGTCGGCCGCCCATATGGCAACGCCCAAGGTATGATAGCCACCAAGAGTGAATCTAGTTAATCCAATGAAACTGGAGGCGTGCCGGCGGACAAACTTGGTCTTGTTACCATTAGTTCTGTCATCTTGGGGCGTCGCAAGAGCTCGTGAAGATCCCGAGTTTCGCCAAACTCGGCGCACCCTGCATAGCACCCCTGGACACTAAAGTCCCTATATAAGAAAAGTACCGCCATCTACTCTTTCCTTCGTCGTCTCCTTTCCTAAAGCGCGTGCTTTTTTCTGTATTTTTCGCTTGCGAAAGCAAGTTGACGGTGGTGGCCCTAGGAAGTCCACGTTGAAACTTTCAGGCTGGGCGCGCGCCGACGCCGCCGGCAACTGCGGCTGCGCAGAGGACTTTCAACATGGCTCTGAGGCGGAAAAAGAAACAAAAATATAAAGAAGTCAAAGCCCGCGCTATCATCGTCCAATCGGAGATACAGGAGAGAGCGAAGCGGCGTTGATCAAAGGATGGCGGTACTTTTCTTATATAGGGACTTTACTGGACACCAGTTTCCCGCGCGCACGTCAGGGAAGCGGGCCGCTCTCACTGGTCTCCTTCATCTGCGGCACGCGGCAAACCGCAAGCAATCGGTCCAGCAACGATCCCTCCCGCGGCAAGAACAACGGCTGCTTTGGCGGCCCGCGTATTGCCGCCGGCGGCGCGCCGCGCGCGTTTTGCCGCTATAGTGTGTACGTGCCATTAGCGCGCATTCTATGCACTGCGCTTGTCAGCTCAAAATGGCCGGACCTGGTGAGGGGCCCTTTAAATAGCAGCACACAACACAAACGTCCTTATAGAAGACTTGGGCACAAGCTCTGCTTGCGAAAACAAGTATGCGGCCGCGAGCAACTGCGCGGTTGAGAAGTCGTTCGCTGCCGGTCAGCGACGTCCATGCGAGTGGATAGACGCGGGCGATGGCATCACATACCCACACACACGCATAGTTCATGAGCCGATTGCATCAAGAATGCTTCACTTTACCTAGATGTAACTGCACTTGGGTCTGCCTGTTCTTGTACTTTTCAACATTTTGTGACTTCTTCCTGTTTAATTAAACGCGATAACATGTGCACACTAAGGTATTCCCTTTGCCGCTTACGTCATTATGTTCAATCTTTCATTCGACAAGCTACATAATATTGGAATAACCTGCCAATACGCATAGACACTGTAACCGATCGTAATACATT
Organism: Dermacentor silvarum; assembly: GCF_013339745.2. Classification (NCBI taxonomy): domain Eukaryota; kingdom Metazoa; phylum Arthropoda; class Arachnida; order Ixodida; family Ixodidae; genus Dermacentor; species Dermacentor silvarum. The sequence continues at coordinate 82,358,822 of NC_051155.1, read as the reverse complement.
TTATACCCTATTGCGCAGGACCTGTATTACGTAATGTTCTTTTTGTGATTACTTTACGCATTTTTTCCCAAAGATAGTTGTACTTGAATTATTTGTTGATGCTTCAGCTGTTTTTGTGAGTACTCAACTTGTTTTGTGGAAGTGAATTGTTTATATTGCGATTTTCTCTACGGACCTGTCAATAACTACTGGCCTCTTTCGATAACATCATGGTATATGTCACCGTGGTGGATTCTTGTAAATATCCTAACTGTTCCAACTGTCCGTGCCAAACAAGGCTAAGGGTCCAGTTAGGGTTCAGACAAATTCATAGTGTTATGACTGTAGTTTTCTGCTGGCCAATGTTCTCGTTCTGGCATGACTTTCCGTTCTGGTTAGGTTTAGTCCAAGATCCTGTACGAACTGTAGAAAACGTTTCCCGGATATGCTATGGTTTCATTCGTATACACGAGAGGTAGCATGGGTACAGATTCTGATATCACGCATACGGTGCAAATTTGGAAACAAGTGCTAGTTAGGTTTTGCGCTTTGGACGACAACCTGAACGCATTAATTCACCAGGTACAACAAAATTTTAATGACTCCCTCAATATCTACACAAATAATACAATTAAAGCGCAAAACGGCACAGATTTCATTGTACTTACAAAGAGCGCAGGGCTGAGAACGGGAGGAATTTCAGAGCAGGTACCGTACGCTGTTTATGCGATGGAAATGGTTACCACATAGTAGGCATCTAGCCGCCGTGGTTGCTTAGTGGCTATGGTTTTGGGCTTAGCAGCCCGAGATCGCGTGATCAAATGCCCGTCACGGCGGCTACATTTCGATGGGGCGAAATGCGAAAACACTCGTGTAGGTAGATGTAGGTTCACTTTCAAGAGCCCTAACAGGTCGAAATTATTCCGATGTCCCCCACTACATCGTGCCTCCTAATCAGATCGTGATTTTAGAGCGTAAAACCACATAATTGTTTAGTAAGCATCAGAGATTGTGTGCAAGCATTGGCTTCATGGCCCGTGAAATAAGCGCGATGCCAACATCTATGAAAATATCTACCTTAAACGATTACTGTCTTAAATTTCCTCTTCAACATATATAGCTGGAGCACCGTGTCTTTGCAATCGGATGAATGAAAGACACGTATTTATATCCATTACAGCTGTGGCCGATTATCGCAGGAAATATTTCTCCTTCCTTACCGCGGCATGATCATAGCTAAGGACGGGTGTGTATAACATTGATCTGGCCTCTTTGTTGTTATTTAAGTGTTTTTTTAGTTACTTTCCATTGAAATGTCCGAAAAAAAGTTATCGTAAACCATATCACTGGCGTGTAATATTTCCTTACGAACAATGACAACATAATTTGACGAATATTATCTGGTCATTTTTTACACATGAAAATTAGCAGGTTGTTTTTCTTCTGTTTTCCTTTTGACTATGTTATTGCAGCGGACATTTTTTAGTTGTTCCTTTCCAGGAACTCAAGTGCCAGTGCAAGTGAAATGATGCATCTTTACGGTTCCTTTATAGATATTCAACGACACAGCGATAGTCTACGTCAAGCTCAAAAACTACGAACAACATTTGCCACCAGATTGCCAGTCAGTGCAAGTCACCCAGAAAGACGGAGCTTCTTGGCATGTGCGTTTCCGTAAATTCAGATTTCCCGTAAACGACACGAAGGACAGAAGGATGTTAGTATGTCATTTCTTCATGTCATTGCTACTCTTAGCGTCACCGTATCATGCGCAGCAACTGCACTTGCCTATTCTAATCGAAAGCTGCTTTATTGCGGTGAAATTTTAGCCGTCTTGTAGCAGCTGCCCTATTTAGAGTACTGAGGTTTTCGGCTTCGCTTCATCTAGGGGAAGCTTAAGGTCCGACGCTACTGCCTAAATGCATAAAAAACGGATAACTTCTGTCTTTTTTAAAGCTTTGTTGCAATTGAAAGGCAAAATACCCTTAACAGGTGGATTTACAATTAATTCCATATATTTGTTAGTTCTTAAATAGTACGGCATTACAGAAAAATCAAATATAAACTTTAGAACTATGCAACCCACCCGTAAATAACAATATCGTAATTCGGTAAACTAAACGTTATACTGCATCTGAGACAGATAAAATTGGTGTATTATTAGCCGCTCGCAAGTAATAGTACTATTTGAGAGTAGGGCGTAAGCAAAGGCCTTATAAACATCGTAAACGTTTTACGTACACTCTAAATTCTTATATCGACATTGTTCGCTTGAGATGCTCCAACAGATGCAGTTTACAGAACTGCGACATCTGTTTTTCGCATAGAGGTACGTATTTGTCAGCTTCAAGCTTCTATAATTTTGAAACATGCAAAATGCTGCGATTATGGTAAAAAATTGACTCCCTAAATCAATATTCTCCTTGGTATTCTTGCTAGATCTGAACTTTTTTTTATTTTAATGCGGCTACGTTTACTGAAATTGGTTTAGCAGTTGTTTAATAAAAGGATTTCACCATTGTATAAGTATTTCAATACGAACATCGTAGTTGGCCTCGAGCTGAACCTTCGTCTTAAGCAGATGTCGTCAGTTCTCGCAAACAAAACATATCAGATTGTAATGTATCTAGCATGCCACAGATGGCACGAAACTCAATTCCCACAAATCATTCAGCGCATATGAGCCTCCTATCCAAAAGCTTAATGGCTAAGCTAAAGGTACCCAAGAACGCTTGAACCGAAACGGCACGCCACAAGGCTTTCGGTATAGTGGCAATGAATGGTCAAGCTACCATGCATGTCGCAATCAAACACTCCATTGCGCTGGAAACGCCAGGCGAGAGGTGGGTAAAGACTTATAACTTAGAAGGTTGTTGTTGTAGCTAATACAACCCTGGTGTCTGTAAAGAACGAAGCCTCAATTTTTGTGTGGCCATCATGCTCGCAGCTAGCGGCCGCAGGCCTTTCACGCACTCTTCCTGGGATGTTGATGGAGTATGGAAGCTAAAGTAACACTCTTGTACGTCCTTCGGCCGCGGTCCTTTACTGATTTGCGCTTTCACCTTCGGTCGACCTGGGTGTTGGGATGACACAATTGCTGGCTTCAAATACATTGTGGCACCTTTGAGATGATTCTTCGAGCTGCTTTTATGATGTTCTGTCAATGTGCTTTCAACGCCCTACTACACGCGACAGACGAAATCGCGTGGACGCATTAGCAGCTTGCGATTCGCGTACTGACAGACAAAAACAAGTGTGCAGCTTTCTAAGTTCCGTGCGGTCGTGGCCTTGCGCGGGCCTGGCAGAAATTGATGCGAGGCATGGTGACGTAGTCCTTTGGGCTAGGCGGTGTACGTGAAGTAACTGGTGGGAGGATTTCGCGGACCCAGGAAAGTCTTAGGTGAGCAGTAAACAAAATCTGCGTGGTTGTGGAGTTGCTGTACGCTAACGTGTTGCCCGAGAGTTCTAGAGGTCCACATTTATTTATTTATTTATTTATTTATTTATTTATTTATTTATTTATTTATTTATTTATTTATTTATTTATTTATTTATTTATTTATTTATATTGCCTGGAACACCGACGTGTGGTTTTAACAGTATTGATTGTATTTGGGAAGTCTGAAAATTGGCAGCAGAAAAAAAAAGTACTGGGAAAAGGTTCACATAATTTGTCGATGAAGCATGATGCTTCACGTGAACCAAACACCGAAGCAAAGCACAAAAATAAATCACAGACAGTGAAGCATTGCTATGTGAGACATATTACTGCTGACGGTGAGGCAAATAGGGTTATGGACGTATGTAAGACTGCCTTGTTGGTAAGCCTATTCTATTTGCTGGTTTTCATAAAAAAGAACACTTCCATTTTTATTGCGGGAGGAAAAAAAGAGTTCTTGTTAGGCACGCCTTTTCCTAGTTGCATAACCCGAAGAGAAATAATTTATAGATGTTTACCGGGCAATGAACTTGATTTACCTTAAATAGGACCCACAAAGCTGGCGACATCATAGGCAAGGAGCAAGATGGAAGTAGTCAGAATGAAAGCGCTGATAAAATCCTGAAGCACCTGCTTGAACCAATGCGCGTGATTTGTATCCAGACTCCGGCCGCTGAAAACGCAGAGCAGGTGTTCGGTGTACAGCAGCCGCTTACCGCAGCTCTTTGGCTACAGAGTAAAGCCTTTTCTTGGTGCTTGTGCTTCTCGCGCCGGAGAAGCCCACCCACGAGACTCTTCTTCGCGCCTTTCTTTTTTGAAGTTTCATTTGAATTTGCGACCCCAAGCAAAAGGAAGTTTCTTCGTTGAATTTTTTAATAACATTTTCAGACTTTCGTTATAATCAACAGAATGCTCCATTTGAATTAACCGTTTTTCCATCTTTTATATCGTCATCATCTCTGATCACAACTTTACATCCACCGTGGTTGCTCAGTGGCTATGGTGTTGGGCTGCTGAGCACGAGGTCGCGGGATCGAAACCCGGCCACGACGGTCGCTCTTCGATGGGAGCGAAAGGCGAAAACACCCGTGTACTTAGATTTAAGTGCACGTTAAAGAATCACAGTAGGTCCAAATTTACGGAGTCGCCCACTACGGCGTGCCTCATAATGAGATCGCGGTTTTGGCACGTAAAACCCCATAGTTTATGTTAATTTTTCAATCAGCACCTTTACGTGGCCGTTGCCCCGCTTCCTGTGCAGAGCAGCAGATGTGCGCTGCTCAACTCAACCTTTATGTCTTCCTTAGAAAAATCATCTCTCTGAATACCTTAAAGAAAGAAAGCACTGACTTGCCACCCCGGCCCTGCGAAAGTAGATGTCCAGCAAAGCTGTGGCAAAACCACTACACCTGCATCGCTTTGTTGTCACAGTAGTTCTTCGGGAGCCCTAACTCTACGTGGCCTACAGGCCACGTAGAGTTAGGTTAGGGTTAGGTTAGAGTTAGGTTAGAGTTAGGTTAGGTTAGTTAGTATAGCGGTGCTGCAGCGGGAGTGCACAAGGGAAATGCAAACGGGGCGGCTCAGCTGGTTCAACCAACGTGGGAATAATGGGAAGTTACATGGATTTGCCTAAACTTCAGTCCTTCTGGCTTCGAACGGCTTCGTGACTCTGTAAACAGGTCATTTTCGACAAAGTACTGTGTAATAAATAAACATTATGATAGAATGTTCCACGGCAGGGTTCGAGCACAGCACTTCCACTACAGAAGCCCGATATTGAAACCATTACGCCACTGACGCATGCGTCGAGAAGCGGCTTAGAACGCCCTTATGAATTTCTCGCGGACTAGTCATCAAATATGTGGTCCGGATGCTTGTTTTTTATTGGGTCGAATGTTGTTCTGTATGTTCTATGTGTGATTCCAAAGTATGTATGCACTTTTCGCTTCACTTTGCTGAGTGATGGAAGCCGTTGTCACCTCCGCCGCGGATCCGCCAGGTATGTTGTACTACCTGCGAGATGGGCGCACATTTTTGGCTAACGGACGTGGACACGAAGATTGCCAACCAGTTTGAAGCTAACAGCTTCGCTGCAACTCTTTTCCGCTAAGCACTGTTTCCTTGCGTCAGTGTCGGTGCGTTGGCGTTTGGGAATAGTGCTGTTCTCGAAGTTGGCCCAAAGCTAATATAAATAAAACGTAGTACCATTTTTCGTTAGTATCTTTGGAGCTAGAATGCACCAGATTATGAATAAGAAGGGAGATCAGTTTTGAGTTTTACAGAACTTTTAAAAATCGCCTGCTGCGGACAATATAATTCTTGTCGGTGTGCCACATTATTTGAAAAGGCGGACATTACTAGCAGGAGAAATCAAAACGCATATTGAACTAATTAACTAAAATTCACTAATTAAGTTCTTAAACCATAACTTTACGGCCCACATTGCAATTTACGAATTGAAGCCGGTGAGTTTGCCAGACACATCCACTTGAAGTGAATTTTCAGCATGACACCTGTATAGACATATTATTTACCAAAGTGTGGGACGCAATACACGGGCGTTCCAGTTAGGTCTGTGCATCGATGCCTAAAAGAATGTTGACCAACAGTGCATTCTTACTGCAAGTTTGATGGCGCATACCTCCAAAGTGGCGTCATTCTGGAAATTCATTCCGGGCAAGCTCACCGGCTACAATTCGTAAATTGCAATATGTGCCGTAAATTAATTACGAGCAATTCAAAAGATAATTAGTAAATTTTGCTAACCATTTGAATATGTGTTTCGATTTCTGGTGCGGATAATGTCCGTCTCTCGGAGCAACCTAGCTCAAGGACTGGAATTATTTGATCTCCAGCAGGCAAGCTTTAAAAATTTCATAGAACTTAAAAAAAATCACTGTATAATGTAACGGTGGCTGCCCAATCGCCCTACCGCAGAAAGGCGAGCAGCCGGAGCAGAAATCCTCAGCACTCATCTAGGAAAGTCTACCGCAAGCAGGGATAATTACAGCACTAATGTGTTTCGACCACCCGAGGCTATTTGAAATTCAAAGACGAAAGATTTGTAGTGCTTGACCTCCGTCAGAGAAGGACTGCTACGAGCTTAATGCCTAAAATGAGGAGGGTTACTATTATGAGAAGCTTTATCAATAAAGTATTTTCGGAATTAGCTTACCTTTGCTAGTCTTATGAAACCGAATAATTCTTGGCAACGAGTTGTTTAGCGGCATTTGATAAACAGAGCTATCAATTTTGAAATAAATCATGCAGTCCTTTGCATATAGCTATATGTTTCTAGGCCGAGCACGGAGCCCTTAGAAACGCCAATCCACTGGCTGTGCGCGAGACCATCGTTGATAGCCAAAGCAAACATTCTTGTTTGTGTGAGAGATTAGCTGAGATTGAATTTCTAAGCTGATTATTTTTAAACAGTGCATAGAATTTCTAGAGAAGCTTCTCGTCTGAGACTATAACTCGTTCGGCGTACTGCCCGGCCCAGGGTCGCGAGTTTGTAGCGATGCCTTCCGCTAGATTATATGCAACTATTATCATCCACCGCCTATCACCAACGCCTTATAACTTGATTAGTCTCAGGACTCTGGTCTAGTCCAGTGTGACGTATCGCTCTGTGCTTATAAAATATCCATCGTAAATGTTTATCTTACATCGAAGCTATTAGCCTCTAGTTACTCGGGATTTTCCTCTTTGTCGTCCACGCACAAAAATACCTTCCGCGATTGAAGAGAACAGTGCATACATTCTTTGATATCACGCATACAACATACAGCACACCATTCGTTCAAAATTAAAAAAAATGTCACAGTTTCGCCCTAAGGGCGAAGCAATGAATGCGATAGCAACACAGCAATGTCATACGAAGTAAGGTGAGCGGCTTTGGTAGCAATATGAATTGTAGTAAACATGAGCTGATTAAGTAAGCAGGTGTGCTGCGGCGTAAGTAGACCGACATGAAGAGAGACTCGATGACCACGAGAAGGCGCGTGTGAAACGGTGGTGTTGATGAGAAGCGCTTACCGTGGGCAGCGCGCGTGCGAAGGGACACACCTGTAGCGCTGCACTGCCGATCCGGGCAGCATTACATGTGTAGCGTGCGTTGGAAAATGTGACCCGACTATTACTAACTGAATGAACAAGCGTGGTGTGAGCGCGCACAAACAAACATGAAGAGATCACACTGAATGACTGCAGACAACGACTGTCAAAACGCTGGCAGCAAGCATACGCCACTGCGGGCGAAGGTACGTGCGGTCTATCGCTTCGACAGGAACTGAGCCGCGAATGCACGGCTCATAAAGGTCAGAGCCGTGTGGAGATAAGAGACGGTGCGGCGAGCGACGAGCGCGGTTGTTGGCAGAAGAAAAGTGCGCCCCCCCCCCCCCCCCCCCGCTTCCTCCGGCGCTGGCTTCCCGCTTCCTTGCTTGCGCGCGGGAGAGATAAGAGACCGTGCGGCCGAGCGACGAGCGCGGTTGTTGGCACAGTAGAAGTGCCCCCCCCCCCCCGCTCCCTCCGGCGCTGGCTTCCCGCTTCGTTGCTTGCGCGTGGGGGATTGAGTGCGTTCGCTCTCCGTGATAGCGTGCGTCGCAGCACGCTTGCGCTCGGGCATACGGCGCGCGGTGAAGATTTTATCTATACGGAACCTCACGGCGACGGCGACGGCGACGACGACGCCGACGGCAGAAATCCGGTTGAAGTGTCCATATAATTGCTATCGCAATAAAAAAACAAGCACAAAGCAAGCCCTGATCAACAGAAGGAAATTTACCGAATTATGAAAATGAGGTGGAGTGCATACGACAGGCATTACCAAAACTTGACTGGGGGCTTACCACTGTCGTTGAAAAGAAAAGTGTACAGTCGTTGCATTCTACCGGTGCTGACATAGAATGCTATGTTAACGGCGCTTGGCAGGCCATGTAATGCGCAGGATGGATAACCGGTGGACCATTAGAGTTACGGAAAAGGGTACCAAGAGAAGGGAAGCGCAGTCGAGCACAGCAGAAAACTATTCGGGCTTTGCAGGCGCATGTTGGAATCAGCTAGCACAGGACAGGGGTAATCGGAGATCGCAGGCAGAGGCCTTGGTCGTGCAGTGGCCATCAATATAGACTGATGATGATGACAAAGGAAGCATCCTAACCACATCGTTGATGATGAGGCTCTCGTGGTAACATTGTGAAGCACGTAGCGCTTCCCGCATGCGTTTCTCAGTAAGGATTACTGTTGTGCAAGCTGCCGTGGCGACGGCAGCGTGCGGCGTACGGAGTGACGTCACTATCCTGTCACATTTAAAGAAAGCGGTTAGCAAATGATTTCCTTATTTTGCACCACCGCTATGGCTAGACAACGCATAGTTAGGACTGCCGAGTAGCAGTGTGTATACAAGGAGCGGCGAAGGAAAAAGAAACGGCAATACGACCAGTGGCCGCTTGCTGGCGCTGGTTGTGTTGCCGTGCAATTGCAGCACCGGGGATGTTCGCACGTCCACATTCTCCTGTGGCTGAACAATGCTCCCGAGGAGGAATTGAGCGATAAAGCACTACATACCCCGCAGTAGCTGTAGGGGTTGTTTTCAACAGCTTCGTTGGACATTCACTTTCGCAGGGCCAGGATGGCGAATAAATGTTTGTCATGGAAACGTCCAAAATACACCACAGTAAAGTTATTCCATAAATCAAAAAAAATTTTTGCACAAACTTGTGCCGCAAATATCGCGCAGCACAAGGCGGAACTTTGGAAGCCAGCATCAACCTAAGCCATCTATGGCTTTTTGTTGAACTGGTACATACAGTTCTTATCGGGTGTGAAAGTTTGGGCGACTGCACATGATCCCTATTGTGGGGGCACATTAATCATGCTTGCATGTGCACGGAATGTAGTTGATCTCCGTTTGTTGCGGTACCCCCTCCCGGACGCGTAAGTTACAATGTTTGTAGAAGGAGTATGCATGCGATAGACAGGACACGCCTAGCTAGGCTCATTCACTTAGAGACTAAGTTTCCTTGTCATGAGGTTCGCGGTGGCGAATTGTAGGCATTTGAATTTAAATGTTTTGTCTTCCATTAAACTAAAAAACAGGACTTGTATAGAAATTTGTTGACGTCTCCTTAGTTGGCGGAGCACAACTTCGCTACGTCTTTGGGAACTCATTCTGTCGGTGCCATTTGTGAAGCATAAGTATTTCATCCTTCGCGTGATCCCCGCAATTTTTACCTCATTGCGTCGGAGCTTAAAGCACGGACAATGTAAGTTGAAAGTAGCATGTTACAGCATACTGGACCATTTATCTATTGATAAGGAAGGGTGCTCTAGCAGAAAAACGTTGCCAACAGTGCAACTTTGCAGGTTTCTGTCGATGGCATACGCACGCACGTAAATGTTCTTAGCGCTTCGATGCTATGTTCAGCCAAATGTGTGGCTCAACCATACCACGAGCCCTCTCGCCATTGAAACAGGTGGCAACCGCAGTTTTCTGCCTCGAAGCCCATACCAAATGCGTGAAACTAACTAAGGGCTCACAATAGAGGAAATTAAGAACACCACGTCATTTTCCCTCGAACGTCTAACTTAAGCAACAATGTCTTCTATGTGATTATAGCATTTAGAAAGAAAATGAGAGCGTGAGTAGCCACTATAGCGTAAATGGAGAGCAGGGAAATGCTCTTAGGTATACCTCCCCTAGCTTTAAACTCTGAAAAGAAAATATGAACATAACCATATTAAAATAAGCCGTCTCGTTGGTATGCTAAATAGATGCTCTGCATGGACATAAAGGTTCATTCTGGAGGGCATTGGCGGGTAATGGAGCAAGTTACATGCTTTTTAGGGATCTTATGTAGTAGTAGTAGCTTTACTGGAATAGACGCTTAATTTGTTCGTGAAAAATTATAGCTTGGTTGGATGGTAGGTCATGCATAAGAGCTGGCCGAAGCCTCTGCCGCCCATTCAATTTGTCAACTCTATTTTAGTGTCAACCCCTATAAGTTTTTTCACAGTAAAAAAGGCAGTCGGAGCTATCATATATTTGACGTCTTAGGGTACACCATACAGGCAGGACTTCTCACCTACTAAGGCAACTGCTACAGAGACAGGCATAAATTATATTGCTGCAATACGAGATCCAGATAAGGCATTGCTTCAGAATCGTTAAGTGCTACAAAATAGAAAACGCGTAATTCGTTCACCGCATCACATCACATGTTTCACTTAGTGATCACTTGTATGTAACAAACAAGGACTGAACGAAACGACAGCTGCTGTTTCGGACGGAACTCGCGAATCAACACGGATCCTCTTAAAATCCCTAACCGTAGCACTGTATTTTTTATTATGTATGTAGAACAATATTATGAGTGCATATGGGGGTTTAGCGAAGAAATAGATGAATTATACAAACTTATAAACACAAGTAAACTTTCAGCACTGCTATAAAGTAAGTGACGTCGAAGGTGAAATTTCATGTTCAAGTACAAACAATAATAGTAAAATAAATTTAATATTCTGTAAATAAGAACAAACATGAAACGGAAGATTGCAAATTTAAGAGGGACATTCAGTTCGACTCTGTAAGACATTTCTGTATTGCAGTGCAAGCGTCCTTGTGACTGGAACCCAGGGTAGAGGGCCCAAATGAAAATCCAAGCACAACGCACAGCCTTTCCATCCCTGTCAGTCCTTCGCGCTTTGAACGAAACTGGCACTTTTTTGTCGAATGTTCATGGATCTTCGCTGTCTCGTAAATAAATTATAAGCTTTATTTCAGCATTCTATGCGGCTCTCCTTAATTTTGAAAACCAACGCACAGAGAACGAACGCATATCCGGAAGTGCACGCTAATAACGTGCATTCAATGCGGCCGCATTTCTCCTAGACCTCCTAACGCGTAGCATGAGTTACACGCGCTTTAACTGCCGCAGCAGAGACCTCTAGAACTGCATAGACATTAGCTAGGCACTTCTTGCGAATCTTTGGCATTTATGGAAACTTTCGAAAAAGCAATGGCTCGAGCGTCGTCGTCGTCTTCCAGAGCTGGCTCGCTGGAGCCCCTCAGCGCAATCGCGTGAGCGCGCGCATGCTACTGCTCACGCGTTCGCCGTCAGTCTTCTTCCACAGGTGGTTCCGATGCCGCTCATCACTCGAGCGTAGAATTTCACTTCTCTTCTGTCGTCGTAATGGGGAGGCTGCGCTTACGGGGCTGTGAGGCATTGCTTAAGGGGGTACGAGCCATTAATGGTCCTACGTGACAGACATTTAATTTTGATGCCATTTTGTTTTGAAGAATCGCAAGCGGCAATGCGACAACGACGGACTGCGGGCATACTGTCAGTGACGTTGTTTTCTCCGTCGCAGCCGAACGTATGTGTAACCTCACTAACAAACGCAAAGACGTCACCAATAATTAAGAAAGACTTTAATGTACCGTCGGGATTAACCCAGTGATAAAAACCGGGGCCACACGTTTGAGCTTCGCTGGTTAACCATCCGTACGGAGTGCTTGGGCGGTGACTTTTTTATATAACTCCCTGACAGGAGGTGCTCATGCAGTCTTGTGCTCTGGGACCCCCTTCTGCAAATATAAAGATGTATTTTTTGATATTCTGGAAATAAACACTGATTGATTGATAGCGAAGCTTCGAGGAAACGCGTTTCATTAGGTGTCGTGCTCCTAAAATTTTCGCAGTGCGATTTTCTAAGCATTGTTTACCTGGAACCCGGGCATCAAGCTTTACAAAATAAATAACTGTAAAATAAGTCTACTGGAGAGGCCGTTAACATGGATAAATAGCCTGGTGACAGTGGTTGCGAAAGTGCCTTATTGTGAAGTCCGAGGGTCCGAGCGGCCGCGAAGGCACCTCACTGACTTGAGGGAGCTGAAACAGCAACAGCAACTTTATTTTCTTTAGTAGTAGAGCGCGCGATACGTGACGTTGGTCAGACAGCTTGCCGGCCACATTTGGAAGCACGGGAGAGCCCATGCGAACTGGCCGAGGCGGGCACACAATAGGTATGGCTTTGGTTACATAACAAATAATGATGATGATGATGATGTCCTCAACACATTGCTCGCACCCACATAACGAATAAAGACCACATCTTCATTTTCTTCTTCGGCACGTACTGTTTTAATTATACGTCCCCAGTAAACTTCCACCAGAACCCAAACGTTAATGAAGAAATAATTGTCTTCGACCATTCGCACTAGTTGACCGCCTCGAAACACACTTTTCGTTCAAATCCCTGTTTAATCATGGGTTTCGAGTTGGAAGCAAAATCTTGTTAACATGCATGCGACGAAGCGGATGGCAAGTTGTCTTTTGTGTTTATGCTGGTAATCCAAAGCCACGCTTCTCTGCAACCGCAGCGGCGGCGTCCACGCAGGCACCGCGGCTGAAGGGGCACTTCACATTCGCTTCGAAAGCCATTATTGCAGCTGAATACGGCAGAGTGGTTGCCCGTTGACCTTGAGTCATCTGACATCTCAGCAATCACAGAGGCAACACGCTAGAATCGCACTAATTCGCAATGACACCGCTGCCGTTCCGAGCTGCCGCAGATAGAAACAGGGACCTGTACCAGAGCAATAGCTCGAGCGCTCCCTCTACATACCCGAGCCAGGCGGAGAGCGGTGCGGTGCGCTGGCTTGGAGGCTAATTTTTACTCGTCGATAAAAGGGTCCATAAGCGTAGTCCGCGCCGACGGACACGTCACTGGTGGCGACCTTGCGAGCTGCGTTCGGGAAAGGAGGCAGCCGTCGTTGCTCTTGCTTCTGTGTTTGATTCATGAATTCGGAGTAATATAAGCCACACCCTTCGCATCTGTGTGGCGGCCAAAGCTTCAAGGCATGTATAAGAGAATTGGTGCTCGGTGCGGTGCTCAAATACCTGCAAAAACGTGCCGGCGACACGGTTATAATTATTCACCACGAGACCTCATGAGCGATAGCAACAGTGGCAATGGATCATCGGGCTCGGCACGAAATTACTTTGTTATGATGCTTTCTGCTGTAATGTCTGTGTTTATTGCACTCAATCATGTTTGTACGAGTAAGCGACGAAGTTGATCACGGCTACCAATGTTTTCTTAGGTTTCTCGACAGTACAGCATGTGGGTTAACGAATTTCGCGTAGGCTCAGAATGCCGCTTGCCGCTTCTGCGGTTGGCTTTTTTTACCGTGTTGATTTAGCTAGGGTAGATGGTAGTACGAGTGCATAGTATGTGTTAAAGCTGCTGAGGCTTGCAAGGAGCGAAGCTCCTTAGGGTGTGGGTCTGTCCCTCCTCTGTAGTATGTAGTAGTAGTAGTAGTAGTAGTCGTCGTAGTAGGTAGCCACGTCTACTTTTATGAGAAAAAAAAACACCGCATATCCAGGGGGTGAATGATGATGAGTGGGCGAAGCTCCGGAGGGAATCATCGGTAAACCGTGAATCTTCCGTGTAATTCGCCCAGTCTCGCCGCACTAAATCGAACGATTGACTTCCACCAATGACACGTGCCATATGTGACGTCATTCCTATTTTATAACAGCGCCCTTCATTATAATTGCACCATCTCCCGCTTAAGGGGACGCTAGCACACACGCGTTAGTAACGTGCAGTACTCTCTAGTAAGGGGGAGAGGCCACAGCATCTTACGCAGCCGTTTACACATTCCAGAACGTGCACCGCGTTTGCCGACGCCATCAGCGTTTATGAATACGGGGGTAAGGCGCAGAGGCCACAGCGTCTTACACGAGCTTCTTACACGGGCCGTAACGCGCTAGCACAAACGCGTTAGAAACGCGCAGTCTTTCGTTAACGTTGGGTATTTATTGCCATCCTGGTGCGTGTGTCCATGTGCGCTTCGTGGCGTAGTGGTTAGCGCCGCGCGTTCGGAAGCGAGGGGTCCCTGGTTCGATTCCGCTACGGACACAACTTTCGGAATTTTTAGGGGCGAAGCTCCTTATAGCGGCACCCGTTCGTCCCCGTCGTAGTAGGTAGCCACGTCTAGTTTTATGAATTGCTCAATAGATGGCGTTGTGTGTCCGTATATGTATGTATACCCATATATACATATTGTTACGCCGTGGTCACTGCCAGTGAAAAGTGAGGGAAGCGAGGGAAGGAGAAAGAAGAAGACGACGTTGCTCCTACGATTGACTCCGGCCAGCATAGCCCAAGGAGCTACATCTTTGTGTCTCAATCAGTAAACACTCCCTTAACCCTCTCCCGAGGCCGTAACAGATTGGTGGATGGTGCTGGGTAATACGAACCCAACGACGGAAACTCTACTCCCTGGTCTTCGCCGCAGCCGCCGCCTTGCCGGACTTCCGCCTTCGCCGATCGAGATGATGTCCCAACTCCCGACCTCTGATGCATCGGGGGCAACTCCTACAGCTCCTACGGGTCCCTGGCCGTACTACCGAGTGCCGCCAAACTTTGGCGGGACCTCAGGGGAGGACGTTGACGAGTGGCTCAAGAACTATAAGCGGGTGAGCAGAAGCAATGGCTGGGACTCGGCAGCGCAGCTTAGCCATGTTGTATTTGCACTGACAAACACTGCTCTCATGTGGTATGAAAACCACGAGGACATGTTCACCACTTGGGATCGTTTTGTTGAAGAAGTACAGAAGTGCTTCGGCAATTCTAATGCGAAGAAGAAGCGAGCGGAGCAGACATTGGCTCAGAGGGCGCAGCTCCCAGGGGAGACATGTACCACATATATCGAAGAAATTTTGAAGCTGTGCAAGATAGTGGATCCTAGGATGACTGAAGAGGACAAGGTTGGACACGTTCTGAAGGGGATAGCCGAAGACGTATATAATTTCTTGATTGGCAAGGAAAACCTGAACTCCGTGTCTGACGTGATGCAGCACTGTCGCACATTTGAAACGCTGAAGATGCGACGGATAGCTCCGAAATTTGGCCGTCTGTCAAACGTGCCAACAGTGGCTAGTGTCGACAGTATGTCGCCTAATGACCTCTCGTCGACAATACGCCAGATTGTACGGGAAGAATTGCTTCGATGTCAGCAAGTCTCTCATTGCCCCAGCGGCTTTCAGGACGGCTATGCAAGAGAGACCGCACACGCGCGAACGCCAGCCGCTCCGGCCCCATGGCAGCCATCAGTTAATGTAGCAGACGTCGATGAATGCCAAGGTACACTGCGGTCACTTGAGTACTCCGATCGAACACCCTCCAATTACGAACGGCGTTTTCGCTCACCTCGTTTCACTCAACGAACGTCGGCTGGCTACCGTCCCCATGAAGAGCGATACTGCTACCCAATGCCTTCTGACAGGACTGGTCACTCCGAGCTGCCACGGGTGTCTCGGCCTCCGCCGGTGTGTTACAGCTGCGGCGTCCCGGGTCACATCTCGCGATATTGCAACAACCCCCCTACATACCAGCGAGATCCCTTGCTCATGTCTCCCCAGCCTTTCGGCCGCCCGTTCTCTACGTCACAGCCACCACGCGCGCCCACCAGTTTACGCTACCCCTCACCGGCCTCTGATCGAAGCTTAACGCCGCCACCAGCTCCACGTGCTCGACGTTCCCCATCGCCGCGGCGACGCACGCAGTCACCGCCGCCGGAAAACTAGTCGGCGCGGCCAATGGGGGTGAGGCTGCAAGATACCAGACACTTTCGACAGATATACCCCCGTCAGTGTTTATGCTGAAGAACAAATTTCATGTACTTGTTGATGGCGTACCTACCATGGCACTCGTGGATACAGGTGCGACAATTTCTGTGATGAGTGTGAATTTTAAGAACCTTCTTGGACTGAAAGTGATGTTTTGTATAAGCCGTGGTGCGACATTCCGTGGTGTGAGTGGTGATGCGTTGTGTCCGGTGGGAGTTTGCACTGTGGACGTGTCTTTGTGCGGTGAAGTGTTTCCCACAGAATTCGCGGTTATTGCACGATCGACGCATGACGTTATTTTGGGAATCGATTTTTTGCGGGAGTGTGGGGCGACTGTTGACTGTAGAAGTGGTCACCTTTCCGTGCATGGTAGTTTCCCACCTGCTCTATCGGAAAATTCATCCCGTGATGAAGGCATCTTTTTTGTCTCCGAGGACACGGTCGTTCCTGCCTTCTCTGCTGCGTGTGTTCCAGTAATCTGTTGCAGTATCGACCTTGCCATGTTCGACGCGACGCTTGAACCGATTCATGCGACCTGTGTGAAAAAGAACGTTTTAGTTCCGCATTGCGTGGTGTCTGTAGTTGAGGGCCGCGCAGGTGTGTGGACAATCAACAGTTCAATGGAGCCTGCAGCTTCGCCTCGTGGCATGAAACTTGCTGTCTTCAAACCAGAATCCTCTACGACGCTGGTTGCACTTGTTGATACTACCGGCGAGAATGGACGTCTCGGTTCTCAAGATTCAGCCGATTCACAACTTTTACAAATGATCAGCAAGTCACTCAGCCAAAGCGAACGTGACACACTCCTGGGCGTTCTCTCCAAGCACTTGAAAGTGTTCGACTTTTCAAAAAGCGGCAAAATGCCTGTAATGCCAGCGTCTCGATCGAACACGTCATCGGATAAACACCGCTTCAGCGCATCCCGTACGGCAGAAACCTTACAGGGTATCACCATCTGAGCGCAACATCATCAACGAGCAAGTGCAGGAGATGCTAGGAAAGGGAGTAATTCAAGAATACGCGAGTCCCTGGGCCGCTCCCGTCATTCTTGTGAAGAAGAAAGATGGGACGTGGAGATTCTGCGTTGACTATCGCCGACTGAATTCCGTAACCAAGAAAGACGTCTATCCGCTGCCCCGTATTGATGACGCCATCGACTGCCTGCATTCCGCTTCCTACTTTTCTTCCGTGGATCTGAGAGCCGGTTATTGGCAAATTCCGATGCACCCAGATGACAAGGAAAAAACGGCATTCGTTACGCCGGACGGCCTGTACGAATTCAACGTCATGCCGTTCGGATTGTGCAATGCACCGGCTACATTCGAAATGTTCATGGACACTATTCTGCGTGGTTTAAAATGGCAGATTTGTATGTGCTACCTTGATGATGTCGTAATTTTTGGACGGACATTTCAGGAGCACAACATTCGTCTCAATATTGTACTCGACTGTATTGAAAAAGCTGGTCTTGAGCTGAATTCAAAGAAATGTCATTTTGGCGAGCGCCAAACGGTGGTGTTAGGACATCTCGTCGATAAAGATGGAATTCGACCCGACCCACAGAAGACGGAAGCCGTTGAATCATTCGAGCAACCTCAATCTGTCAAACAACTTCGTAGCTTCGTAGGCCTCTGCTCATATTTCCGTCGGTTCATACCCGGTTTCGCGGATGTCGCTCAACCCCTGACGAATCTTCTGCGTAAGAACTCTCCGTTTCAGTGGACTCCTGAGTGTGAAGCCGCTTCTCGCCAGCTGAAGTTTTTGTTAACTTCACAGCCAATACTCCGACACTTCGATCCTTCGTCTCCAACGGAGATTCACACAGACGCAAGTGGCGTCGGCATCGGTGCCGTTCTCGTTCAGCGCTCTGGAAACAAAGAACATGTCGTCGCGTACGCAAGCCGTTCTTTAAGCAAGACGGAACGAAACTACACTGTGACGGAAAAGAATGCCTAGCGGTAGTATTTGCCGTGCAGCGGTTTCGCTCGTACGTATATGGTCGCCCGTTCACCATCGTCACAGATCACCATTCTCTGTGCTGGCTGGTCAACCTTCGTGACCCATCCGGTCGCCTCGCGCGATGGGCCCTTCGTCTACAGGAAGATGTGTTCACCATTTCGTACAAGAGTGGTCGTCGACACGCTGACGCGGACTGCCTTTCTAGGATGCCACAACGTACGACGGACTGTGAAGCCGACAACTTTGACCACCTTATCGCTTCGCTGTCGCCTGACTTTCCGGATGCCTTGACATTCGCCGCAGAGCAGCGCAAAGACCCAAGCTTGAACGCTTTTTTCTCTGCCACCCAAGGGCCTATATCCGAAGGCCGATTTTGCGTCCGAGATGGTCTTCTTTACAAGAGGAACTTATCAACGACGGGCGCCCGTTTTCTACTTGTGGTTCCGCAGTCTCTTCAAACATCTGTTCTGCGCGTTACGCACGATGACCCAACCTCTGGTCACTTAGGGACCGCGCGAACACTTAGTCGCACAAAGGAACGATTCTACTGGCCTCAAATGCGCAAAACAATTGACACCTATGTGGCCAGTTGTACGCAGTGTCAGAGCCACAAGCGACCTACCTCAGCTCCAGTCGGTCACCTACAGCCAGTAAAGCCCCCCAGTTCCCCTTTTGAAAAAGTCGGCATAGACCTGATCGGGCCGTTTCCGCGTTCTTCGAAAGGAAACCGGTGGATAATTGTGTGTGCCGACTACCTGACGCGGTATTGTGAAACCGCAGCCCTTTCCTCCGCCACTGCTGCGCAGGTTTCTGATTTTATGCTTCATGCAATCATACTCCGACACGGGCCACCTCGCGTGATAATAAGTGACCGTGGTCGCCAATTTATTGCCGATGTTGTGGAGGAATTGCTGCGTTCGTGTGCCTCCAAGTTCCGACACTCAACAGCTTATCATCCACAAACTAATGGCCTCACCGAGCACACAAACCGAACGTTGATCAACATGTTATCAATGTACGTTGCTTCGGACCACAAGAATTGGGATGAAGTACTACCGTTCGTGACGTACGCTTTCAACTCTGCGAAACACGAAACGACCGGTTTCAGCCCTCTCTTCCTTCTTTACGCGCGCCAACCTCGTCATACGTTGGACACTATCTTTCCTTTTGTGGTCCATGACGATTTGTCTATCGCAGAGACATTGTGTCGTGCAGAAGAGGCTCGTCGACTTGCGCGCTTACGTACATTGGCCGCGAAAGACCACTCTAAAATACGCTACGACAGTCAACACCAGCATGTTACCTACGTTCCCGGTGACCTCGTGTGGCTGTGGACCCCAATACGCCGACGTGGCTTGAGCCAAAAGCTACTTGCAGACTATGCCGGGCCGTACGTTATCCTCGATCGTCTAAGCGAAGTGAACTACACAATTGCACGTCTCACTTCAAATGGCGGTCGTTCATGCAAGACTGAGGTGACGCATGTCGCCCGCTTGAAGCCGTTCACACGAAGGAAGCAGGAGTGACTCGCCCGGGGGGCTTCGTCTGGGAGCGGAGGAATGTTACGCCGTGGTCACTGCCAGTGAAAAGTGAGGGAAGCGAGGGAAGGAGAAAGAAGAAGACGACGTTGCTCCTACGATTGACTCCGGCCAGCATAGCCCAAGGAGCTACATCTTTGTGTCTCAATCAGTAAACACTCCCTTCACCCTCTCCCGAGGCCGTAACAATATATATGTATACGTATAGTATAACCGGAAGCCGACTTCCGCTTCCGCTTCCGCTTCCGGTTCCGGTTCCGGACGCCAGCTTCCGGAACCGTTGTGTCCGTAGCGCGGAATCGAACCAGGGACCCCTCGCTTCCGAACGCGCGGGGCTAACCACTACGCCACAAAGCGCACATAGACACACGCACCACGATGGCAATAAATACCCAACATTAACGAAAGGCCGCGTTTCTAGCGCGTTTCTAACGCGTTTGTGCTAGCGCGTTACGGCCCGTGTAAGAAGCTGGTGTAAGACGCTGTGGCCTCTCCGCCTTACCTTCAACGCGTTTCGAACGCGCTGCCCAAGGCGGTGGCAAGTGAAGTTCAAGTCGAGGAGCGTTTATGAATACGGGGGGTATACTCTCTCAGCAGTCATGTGATGGCGTCGGCAAACGCGGTGCACGTTCCGGCATGTGTAAATGGCTGCGTAAGACGCTGTGGCCGCTCCCCCTTACTAGAGAGTACTGCACGTTTCTAACGCGTTTGTGCTAGCGTCCCCTTAAGCGGGAAATCCGATGATTCCCTCCGGAGCTTCGCCCACTCATCATCATTCACCCCGTGGATATGCTGTGATTTTTTTTTTCTCATAAAAGTAGACGTGGCTACCTACTACGACGACTACTACTACGACGACGACTACTACATACTACAGAGGAGGGACAGACCCACACCCTAAGAAGCTTCGCCCCTAAAAAAATTGCGAAAATTGTGTCCGTAGCGGAATCGAACCAGGGACCCCTCGCTTCCGAACGCGCGGCGCTAACCACTTCGCCACGAAGCGCACATGGACATACGCACCACGATGGCAATAAATACTCAGCATTAACGAAAGACTGCGCGTTTCTAACGCGTTTGTGCTAGCGCGTTACGGCCCGTGTAAGAAGCTGGTGTAAGACGCTGTGGCCTCTCCGCCTTACCCCCGTATTCATAAACGCTGATTGCGTCGGCAAACGCGGTGCACGTTCCGGCATGTGTAAACGGCTGCGTAAGACGCTGTGGCCTCTCCCCCTTACTAGAGAGTACTGCACGTTTATAACGCGTTTGTGCTAGCGTCCCCTTAAGCGGTAGATGGTGCAATTATAATCAAGGGCGCTGTTATAAAATAGGAATGACGTCACATATGGCGCGTGTCATTGGTGGAAGTCAATCGTTCGATTTAGTGCGGCGAGACTGGGCGAATTATACGGGAGATTCACGGTTTACCGATGATTCCCTCCGGAGCTTCGCCCACTCATCATCATTCACCCCGTGGATATGCGGTGTTTTTTTGTTGCATACGGCCTGTTAAATTATAGCAGCAGCTTTCATGCATGAGTCTACTTGGTGTGCGGCTTCACGCATGAACTGTTGCTAGTTGCTTCGTGCAGAACTGCTGATTCTCTTTAAATCCATGGTTTTCGCCTCGCCTCGTTTATAAGGCGCTCAAGTCACGCTGTGTTTTATCGGTATGACAGCAAGCAAGCTCTTATTTATCATCTGTGTTCTTTTCGCCCACGGACATCTTAGATATTGTCGTTCCTTGGGAAGTGTGTTAGATAATATGTTGCTGAGCACGAGGTCGCGGGATCGAATCCCGGCCCCGGCGGCCGCATTTCGATGGAGGCGAAATGCAAAAACGCCCGTGTGCTTGCGTTGTAGTGCACGTTAAAGAACCCCAGGTGGTCGAAATTAATCCAGAGCCCTCCACTACGGCGTGCCTCATAATCAGAACTGGTTTTGGCACATAAAACCCCAGAAAGAAGAAGAAGAAGAAAATAGGTAGATTAGAGCGATGATTGCTCTTACCTACTTCATATTGTATTCCTGTTAGATTTTCACAGAAAAGTTCGCGGGACGTTTGGGAAACCTTTACACCTCTAAGCTGTCTGAGCAGACTTACTACGCAGAGTGCTTTGTTTGTTCCACAGAGTAGTCCCTTTTGCATGTGCATTTTAAGTGAAGCTTTATAGGCTCACAAGTGTCGGCGGTGGTGGTGGTGGCGTCACGCTGAAAAGTGAGTCGATCCTGTCGATAGTGCAGAAACGGTCCAAGCTCAATGGCACATACCCCTGTCGTGTGGGCCGATCCTGATGATAGTGCAGAAAGGGTCCAAACTCAATGGCACATGCCAGGGACAAGAAATAAATGAAAAAGAAAGGTAGGAAGACAGAAACAAATAGAGAAAAAAGAAAGAAATCGCATACGGCGCACACCAGCATTGGATATGCTACACGCGTGATCACGGGTCACGTGACACGAGATCACGTGACATGCGCGTGACCAATCAGGTTCGTTTGGTGTGTGGCGAGGAGGAACATGGAAGGAAAGCGGGTTGGCGCGCACTCCTCCGGGCTTCCCTCGCCTGAGATCAGTTTCGGCGAACAGATGGGGAGGCCACGCGTGGTGCGTTCTGCAAAGGAGCAAACTGCGTTTGATGAACGCCGGTGTGAAATCACTTGGGACAGGGCTCGTCGCCGACGTGCTGATTCTAGCGTGAGCGTTTCGGTAGTCGAGGCTCGCCGTCGGCGACGAGCAGAGAGAGAGATTGTGGTAGTGAAGAGGAATAAGCGACGAGCAGAGAATCCCGAGGCGAGGGCTTCCGACCGTTGCCCTGACGAAGGTCAGATACACACACGACAAGCTTCGCTTACCCCCATTTTCTGGACAGGGAAAGGGCTGGTGATTTTTTGAAATTCAACTGAGTTATTTCTTAATATGTATTGCGGCCTAGTAGTGCAACGCCTACGCCTAAGGAACTAAACCATGCTTTGCCGCCCGCGTCCATCTTCTTGGCCGGCGTTGCTCCGCCTTTAAACAGTTCAATACTGTGTGGCTTCTCTCTCCCGTAACATTCGAAAAAAAAAATATTGAAAAGTTGGTAAGACTAACTTTGGATATTTCGAAGCAAGTCACTACGGGAAGTTCAGATTGTGAAAACTGCAGCGGCAAGGGCAGTTCGTCGACGTATACAGAGGAATTATATCGACGGTACAGCGCTAACTCCCACTTTTATTTACCCGTGCACTTAGTGATTTTGTTCACTAGTGTATATATTTCCATTAACTAGTTGGATATTAGTGTTCTTTAGGTGACTATGACGGCACTTGCTCCGTGATGCCACATGAATTCATCTGCAAGCAGATCCCCATAATGTGCGCAAACATTGCACCGTGTGGAGTCGGCCCCAACGAGAGAGAGAGAGAGAAGAAAATGGGAAAGGCAGGAAGGTTAACCCGAGGGAGAGGTCCGATTTGCTACCCTACGCTGAGGAGACGGGGGAGGGGGAGGTAAAGTGACAGGAAGCTAGAGATAGAGAAAGATAGGCCGCACAGATGCACAATCACAGTCTGTGACTGTCACCGCATACTATCACTGCACAGCACAGTAGCACTTGAAGCACTGTAAACATCAGTTCAGGCTACAGCTGCTTGTCCAATTGTGTAGTCTTTAAAAACTGCAACAGAGCTTTCGTTGCCCTCCGCTGCGATGTCTTGTTATGTCGGGACTCTAAAATGGTTTCCTCTGCTAAAATATCTGACCAAAGCTCGCTGTCGCAATTGCGGTATTACGGTATGGGTGGAACTTAAAAAAATAGACCCTCGGGACATCGCATAGTTCACAAAACAAAGCGGCTACTTAACATGAGCTCCACTTCGTATACCTGAGCTTCATTGCGCTTTTCTGCGGGACGCACCTGGCATGCATGCGGACTGGATTGTCCCAGAACTCCGGTAACATCAAGTACATGGCCGCCCTCATAGAGGTCCGCGCCTTTCCTGCAGCTGTCATCGCTGAAGGAGCAGTGTGACAACCGAACAAAGGAGAAATCGCAGCCGCAAAGTTCAGCCAATCTTGTCGCGAGGTACAGTCTGCAAAGGAGTACGTTTATCTAGGTCCATTACTCACAGGGGACCCTGATCATGAGAAGGAAGTTTACGGACGAATAAAGTTGGGTAGGAATTCTGGCTGGGAGCTTACTACTGTCGTTGAAAAGAAAAGTATACAATCATTGGGTACTACCGGCGCGAACTTATGGGGCATAAACCTGGAGGTTAACAAATAATCTTGAGAACAAGTTAAGGACCGCACAAAGAGCGATGGAACGAAAAATGTTACGCCTAATGTTAAGAAACCGAAGGAGAGCGGTGTCGATCAGAGAGCAAACAGGCATAGCCGATATTCTAGTTGACGTTAGGAGAAAGAAAAACAGAGTTGGGCAGGCCATTTAATGCGTAGGATGGATAACCGGTGGACAGTCCAGAATGGGTACCAATAGAAGGGATGCCCTGTCGAAGACGGCAGGAACCTAGGTGGGCTGATGAAGTTACGATATTTGCAGGCGCAAGTTGCAATCAGTTAGCGCAAGGCAGTGGCCATACATCGCAGGGAGAGGCCTTTGTCATGCAGTGTAATCTGATGATGATGATAATGGTGTTGATCATGTTGCAAAGGGTTGTCGTCTGCTACTGCTCCCGAGCATACTTTCGAGAGCGCCCGTCAGGTTGCCATCGGTGGCGGCTCTATATGCGGTGCACTACCCGTATACCGCAACAACCTTGGGCGCGCACCAAAGGCGCACTTTCTCGTGCGCGTTCAAGGTCTGTAGTGCGTACAGCGCCGAGAACTAACGACACGAAATTGAGCAACGAGCTGAGAAATGGGCGCACATAAAGACAATCGCGCGTATCTTCCGAGAAGCATAGTTTATTTACAGTTACGCAGGGTCATTAAGATCTATTTCTTTTTTTCTCAAGATTCTGCTACGACACAACCGCCTCCATATCTGATAATGAAGCGGGGAACACAAGCATTTTCACCTACAAAAAGGGTAAGCGTAAGAATAATACAACAAATAACTGGCTCTGTATGATCTGCGAGTATTCACAATTTTGAATACCAAGGAAACAGTTTCTTGCTTTTTGATTTGCATTCGATATCCAAATGTACTCTTAAGTATAGTCGAATACTCGCTTCTGCTCAGATATAAGTGTTAGATGTTTATTCAAGCTGCGGCTTTTTCTTCTGCAGCTTTCTCCTCATTGTGTGTAAAATAAATATTTTATTTATTTGTTTGTGATGCGAATCAGATGCAAGTGATGTACAGTTCCTGAGCAAACACTTGCAACGCCTCTTCAATAAAAAATTACTTCTCATTAATTAAGCTTATTTTCCTGAATGGGCAAGCAATTTATTATATGCACAACCTCACTACGTTAACACTCTTTTACAGCAATCTGCATACGCGCATCCCCTGCATTTTCTTACTGTCAATGTCATGACATGCCAGCTAGGTGATCGTTCAGGTGTTTATAATTAATCAACTATTTATAACTGGAAGATATATTAGTGAAAATAATACCATCTGTCAAATAAAGTAACTAAGTTTCTCTTACAATTTCTTATTGTCGTAATAATGTCATTATTGCTAAATAATATAAGCTTGCTCCAGCTTTCACCAATGCAAGAAAGCTATAGAGGAGTGCGTAGATCACAGGATGACGAAGGTGTCCAGAATATTTTATACTGATGTAAACTGAGAATTTGGGGAAAAGCCAGGCAGCACCTAGTCTAAGCAGAGCGAGCCTGATAGTCAGCTGAGACGATACTACAGCTCTCGCCTATATTGTAACTACACCCATATTAAACGCTCAGGAAGCTAGCCCCAAGGCCAAAAACAAGGAGTTCCACAACTGTAAATGACTTGAGCATAAAGAAACGAGAGAAGCACTAGAAACATCGATTAGGCGGTATCAGAGACGCAGCCATGTTAAGGTAGTGAGAAGTATTGTGCGTGCTGCTGACAGTGTGTGGACACTGGGTTACAGAAATGAAAACTAAACCCACCCGTTCCTTGAACTCGTAAACCAGTTCCTTGAACTAGTAGCGTCCGTGAAGGACACCGCCAATAAACTTCTTCTCAATTGGTGGAGGTTGCTGGAATTCCCCCGTCGCTTGCACCCTGGAGATTCGAACCCGAATGCTTCCACCTATCATGACCGACAACACAGACCCACCTGCGCCCCCGTCCGTCATCTGCACCGGGGTTCCTCGACAACGTGATCCGAAGGTCTTCAGTGGTACAGATGACACCGACGGGGAGGACTGGTTTACGTCGTATGAACGGGTGAGCGCGCATAACAAGTGGGACGACGCCTCGAAGTTGACCAACGTCATATTTTATCTTACTGGCGTTGCCGAACTCTGGTTCCGTAACCATGAAGTCGACATCCCGACCTGGTCAACATTGAAGACGTCTTTCACTCAAGTGCTTGGTCGACCTGCTGTCCGCAAACTCCGCGCTGGTGAACCTTTCACGAGCTACGATGAAGAAGTCGTCGACCTTTGTAAACATGTCGACGCCGCCATGCCCGAAGCTGATAAATTTTAGCACATCCTCAAAGGCATCGATGACGGCGCATTCCAGACGCTTTTGGCCAGGAATCCGCGCAACGTTTCTGTTGTGGTCCCGTTTTGTCAGAGCTACGAAGAGTTGAAGAAGCAACGCACCCTGACTCGGCCGCCTCTGTCGACCGCCGACTCGCTATCGAGTCTCGTTGCTGTTTCTGATCACTCTCCACTGCATCATCAGATTCAAGACTTCGTGCGCGAGGAGATTGCCCGTCTAGAGCAGTGCACGGGCTCGGGCTTACCCGAAAGCCCGGGCCCGGCCCGGCCCATGCCCGGGTCGGGCCGGGTTGGGCAGTTTTTTCACGGGCTCGGCGAGCCGGGCTCGGGCACGGCATAAGCTTTTTTGACCCGTGCCCGGGCCGGGCTCGGGTATTTCGACGCGGGCCCGGGCCAAGCTCGGACTTTCCAGTGGTGTGCATGTAACGTGCGGCGAGTTATCGTCACGCGTCTCGACTCTGAAGAACCTCTGGCCCCGGCGCAGCTGGAAGCTAGCAGTGCTACTCCTGTGTACTTCATTTTTCTTCTTGCCTCGTATTTTGCGCTGTTTGAACAGAATGCAAAAGTCCAGAAAGACCGAAGTCGCCTCAAACCAAAGTATGCTATTGTATTCCTTACCTAAATCAATGTAATTAATGCTTTCAGCGCGGTGTAAGCGCGTTCGCGACTTGCTGATTCCTCAAAGGCGAATTGGTAAAACGATGACTGGTAAGGTAAGATAATGCGTCCCGCGGCTGAAATATGGCACTGCGTCCATCCATGATTGCACGCATATTCTCAACTGGCCGCCTAGCAGCAGTGCATTACGGTGCACCATGGAGGCACGAGAAGCTTTCTTTCTACATTTACTCCATCCATGCGCTGCGCTCCCGACCGGCCGTGCGGCGCTTCGGCTATAATGTACTAGCTAGAATACGGTTGAGTGGGGCAAGCGGCTGGGGCGGCGCATGCTTTGCAGTGAGGCGCCCGACGTGGAAAAATACTGTGGTGGCGTGGCGATAGAAGTCATCTTTATCTTTCTGGGGTTTTACATGCGAAAACCAGTTCTGATTACGAGGCACGCCGTAGTGAAGGGCTCCGTCTTACCGTCTGCCTACAACGCTCCGCACTGTCATTGCCGAAGAGGTCGCTCAGGCTGTTCCCGTCGCTCACCAGCAGCCACCTGTGGCCGCGTCTCTTACCTATATGCGCAGACAGTGCAGCCTGTAGCCGCGC
Organism: Dermacentor silvarum; assembly: GCF_013339745.2. NCBI lineage: Eukaryota > Metazoa > Arthropoda > Arachnida > Ixodida > Ixodidae > Dermacentor > Dermacentor silvarum. Next base: position 82,331,448 of record NC_051155.1, on the reverse strand, counting down.
CTCTTACGTATGCGCAGGCAGCGCAGCCTGTAGCCGTGCCTCTTACGTATGCGCAGGCCGTGCAGCCTGTTGCCGCGCCACCTACGTATGCGCAGGTAGTACGTATAGGCCTCCCCCGCCGCTTTCTCGATCCTGCAACAGTCTGCACCACCCGCCTCTCCTACTGCTTCTTGGGCCGGGCCGAGAGTCATCAATCCATCGCGGATGCCTGACAATCGTCCCATTTGCTACGCCTGCTGCAAGCCAGGACACGTTGCTCGCTATTGCCGACGTCGCCTTCAAACTCCCGACGACGCTGCCCGGCTTTTCCAGTATGTCAGTCAGCCCATGTACCAATCAGCCCAGGGTCCCTCCCAGCGGTATGTTTCCTCTGACCTACCTGAATTTCTGTCGCGCCGCTCCCCATCTCTTCGTCGACCATCGCTCTCTCCAATGCGTCGCCGACCCGAACCCTCTGACCAGGAAAACTAAACGCCGCAGTTAACGAGGCAAGAACTGCGCCATCTTCGAACTGCCCAATTCCTCGCTCTTCTCCTGCTAACATGGTCGCAATATCTGTCGAAATACATTTGCATTTGTGGAGGCCAGCGCCGCCGTTTCTGTTATAGCCGCCAAATTCTGCCGTTCGCTGCGCAAGGTGACCACGCCGCCGTCTGGACTGTCGCTTCACACGGCAAACGCGCAGCACTTTACACCTCTCGCAGCCTGTACTGTGCGTGTGTTTTTACAAGGAGTTTTGTACATTGTCGAGTTTATTGTTCGTCCTGCCTGCTCACATGACATCATCCTTGGGTGGGACTTTGTGTCTCGTCATAATGCCGTCATCGACTGCGCACGAGCTGAAGTTGAATTTTCGCCGCTGTGTGACGCACCATCCTACGACGCTCTTGATCAGCCGCCTAAACTGGTCGTGCGTGAGCACACCGACACTCCGCCTGGCTCTTTTGCCCTTGTCCCAGTCGTCTGCGGTGCCGTCACCGATGCTACGGTCTTCGCATCGTCTGACATCTTTATGAGTCGCAAAGCTGTTCCACTTCCACTGCTGTGGGCCAGCAGTTTATTGGAGATCATCCGTAGTCAGCAGGCGAAGCTGCTTGGAATTTTCATGACCGACCAAGTCCATGTTGGTGATGTGTACGATACGTTGCCGGCAATACGGAGTGGCGGAAACGACCGAAATAGCAATTTTGTGTTAAATAAGCTGGTAGACTAGAGCATTTGTTCAGCGCAGCAAACTACATGTGGTAGAACATACAATCAGTCAATAAGTGTATACTGCAGAGCGTGGAAGGTCGAATAGCATGCCCTTCATATGCAACTGGCATTGGTTCAGCGCAAAGCAGTGTAACTTTCTTGAGAGGAAACAGAACTCACCGTGAATAAAAGACAAACAAGCACAAGTGTACTCCAAAGCTACAACGTACACACCTCCAGCGATTATGGACATCATGCCTGGAGGACGCGCTCCAGAAACGTTATTCTTATCGCCGAATACAGTTTTTCCTCTGAAGAGTCCATTACAAATTTTTCCGGATGATGGTCACAGTTGTGAGAGACATCCGAATTGGTGACGTGTGCCGGCTTAACGGCAAAGATGAGTAGCGCCTCATGGAACGGTAAGCCTTTCGCGTCTCAACCAATGGAGGCGGAAGTGCGTAACGACACCGAAGGGAAGCATAACGCTGTATTTTCTATGTGGCCCAACTGAAAGCACATTGCGTTTACATATATCGTAACCACAACGCTCGTCTGGTGCGCGATTGCGGTAGCAAAGTGATATACTGCCATGATTACAGCAATAGCCCATACGATGAGGCGGACGTCAATGCGTGTAGAAGTCGTGGCATGGTGCCCATGAAAATAGTGCAGTCTAATGGGTCAGCAAAGGCTCAGCCACATTATGTGGATGTTGGCTGGAGCGCGGCAGCAATCTGCGCGTATGTTGGTATGGGTCGAGAAGCAGGATGGTCCGCATACATAGAACATGGACGCCAGCTCCTCGCTGACTAGGTCCCGCAGAAATATAGCTGAACGCTAAACAGGACATAGCGAAGGTGACGTAAGAGACTGCAGATCTTCGCGTATGATTTCCCGGATCATGGCACGCAGCTCGAGGTCAGAACTATAGAAATTTTTTCGAGAAAGTTGGGCTGCAAACCTACGAATCGAGCTGGTCGAGGCGCTGGCACATCGGGACAATAACAGTGATGGCAGCTGGGTTCTTGATAGCGCTTGCATTAAGAGACAACGGAATTGATCCCCTCTCTAACTAAGGCATTGCAGAAATACCCCGCCACAGCATCCAACTACGTCCTTGATATATGATGCGTGAGACTTCCCGAGGTGTTCTTTGCGAGCACTGCATTGTAGTGCCCTCCTTTGGGCGGCGCGTTGAACCTGGATAGTGCGCGCCCACATGAGAAGTGAAAAAAGACGGCCTTGGCCGTGGTACATGAAGCCACGGCTCGCGGTTTCTTTCTGGCGCCGATTCGGGTCAGCAGTGTCTTTCCTTCATTCCTGAAGCATAAGCCTAGAAGTGGTGACCTAGGTCAAAAACAATGATTGATCCGGCCGCACCCTCCACTGACCATGCAGAACTCACGTGCGCAGGACTTCTCGTTGGTGCAACTGCGCCTCCCACCCTTCTGGATCCAGAACCCGCAAGTTCCGTTTCACCAGATCGAGGCACAGATCTACCTCGACAGCATTATGTTGGAAACGGCGCGTTACTACCACGTCGCCTCAGTCTTTCCTACTGATGTTGCCGGTGACCTCTCGGATGTCCTCTCCACCCCCGCGGGCGCTACACTATATCAGCACCTCAAGGCCAATGTGCTGGAGAGATTCATGCCGTCCGAATGCACCCGCCTTCAGCAGCTGCTTACCGAGGAGGACCTTGGCGACCGGTGTCCCTCCCAACTACTGCGCCGGATGCGACAGCTTTTCGGGGAGTGCGACGTGCCCACCCACTCCACTCAACGTTGCTCTGAGAGCTTTTGATCCAACACCTTTTCACGTTACCCTCGACCGGCCACGTCACCCTCGACCGCCTCGTGCAACTCGCCGATCAGGTTCATAAGGCGACCTTCCCGTCCGTCACCGCTGTCTTACCACCTACAGTCCCGGCGATATCGCGCCTTTGGGATCGCATCGACGAGCTTGCCGCCTCAATCGCAGCACTCCGGAGCCCCCTTCACAAGACCCGTTTGCCTCGTCTCGGTCATCACGCTCTTTCGCGCACACGTCAAGCTCGTAGTCCCAGCCCTTCACCTCTGTGCTGGTATCACCGGCGTTTCCGACTACGAGCCAAGAAGTGGAGACCTCCCTGTTCGTGGCCGGGAAAAGCCCACCAGGATCACTGACGGCGGCGTGTGGTCTCGCTTTTCGTCCCAGCCGCCTTTTTCTGGTAACGGACAAGTTCTCCGGCAACCGGTTCCTTATAGACACGGGCGCGGAAATCAACGTGGTTCCTCCAACTAAGGCTGATCGTTCCAGCGCACCTCGGGAGTCGCTTCGTGTTGTGAATGCCTCGTCTATAGCGACGTACGGACTCCGATCTCTACCCCGCGACTTCGGCTTTCACCGCACTTTTCGGTAGGTCTTCTTCATCGTAGACGTGGTTCACCCGATCATCGGCTCGGACTTTCTCTCATACTCTGACTTGGACGTCAGCGTGCGACGTCATCCCCTCACAGACGGTCTTACTCGTCTCTCCACCTCTGGAGTCCTGTCCGACGTTGCACCCATGGGCATCCGCACGCTGATACCTTTCTCCCCGTTCTAAAAAAACCTTGGTGAATTTTCCGGAGTTAACAAAGCCATGCAAGCCCACTCAGCCGCCTAGACATACAGTGACACACCACATCGTCGCCCATGGCCCACCAGCAGTCGCTCGACCATGCTGTTTGTTTGGGGACCGTCTAGCTATGGTTAAACGGGAGTTCGACCACATGCTGTAGCTCGGCGTTATACGCCCGTCTTCCAGCGCGTGGGCTTCTCCGCTGCATGTAGTGCCCGTGCGTGATCCCACTGGCTGGCATCCCAGCGGAGACTATCGAGTGTTGAACGCCAAGACTGTCCACGACAGCTATCCGCTGCCTCACATCCTAAATTTTACATTGCGTCCTGACGACTGAACCATTTTAGCAAAGGGCACCTTGCAAAGGTGTAACACCAAATTCCCGTCGAGCCCGCCAACATACCTAAGACCGGCATCACGACGTCCTTTGGTTTGCTTGAGTACGTGATGATGCGGTTTGGACTCCGCAATTCGGCTCAACCCTCCAGTGGTTCATCCCTGAGGTCACGCGGGGCCTTTCTACTGTGTTTGCGTATCTTGATGATGTCCTCATCGCCAGCCCTACGCCCGAAGAGCATGAGCATCATCTACGTGCTCTGTTCCAACGTCTTCAACACTACGGTCTGATTGTGAACGCCTCCAAGTGTGTTTTTGGCGCATCTGACCTCAAATTTTTGGGCCATCACATAATATCCAAAGGTATAGGCCCTCTCCTGTCCCACGTCAAGACCATGCAGGATTATCCCCAGCCTACAACACTGCGCCAGTTACGCCGATTCCCGGGGCTTGTGAATTTTTCCAGACGCTTCATACCGCATTGTGCAGAGCTGCTTCGCCCACTCACCGACCTCCTTCGGCCAACCGCTGGCGCGTACTCTGCCATTTCTTGGTCATCAGAAGCCCAGGCCGCCTTTACTGCTGTCAAGCAAGCAGTCGCGAACGGAATGCTTCTTATCCATCCGCGCAGCAACGCCCCCATTAGTCTAATGGTGCATACGTCCAGCGTGGCCGTCGGAGCCGTCTTACAGCAGTGCATTAACTCCGAGTGGAGACCTTAGTCTTTTTATTCTTGGAAGCTACTTTTTGCGGAGACCCGCTACAGCTTCTTCAACCGAGAGCTGCGATACAGCACTTTCACCATTTTCTGGAAGGATGGCCGTTTTACGTGCTGACCGATCAAAGCCACTGGCGTATGTTTTCCGCACCAACTCAACCAACTACGTTTCACGCGAACTCCGCCATCTCGCTTATATTTCGGAATTTACAACCGACATCCGCTACCGGAAAGGTACCAACGACACTGCCGCAGAAGCCCTTTCTCGTATACCGCGGTTGACTTTGCCTCTTCATCCGTCGACTGGGCCGCATTTTCTTTCGCACAGCAGACTGCTAGAGAACTCACCACTTTCCGTGAGAACCCTCGTTCTCCCCGACTACCACTTGTGCCTCATCCATACTCGCCTCAGCCCTTGTGGTGCGATGTCTCAGCAGACCTTCCGCGCCCTTTTGTTCCGGCTTCATTTCGTCGCACCGTTTTCCACTCTCTACACGAAATCTGTCACCCAGACATTCGGGCTACACAGCGCCTTCTCACCCAGCGCTATGTTTGGCCGGAATAAACGGTGATGTGAGCGCTTGGACGCGCACGTGTCTGCCCTGCCAGACGACAGAAGTCTCCCGTCATGCCAAGACACCTCTCATCCTACCAAGACGGCTGCCCAAGGCCGGAATTTTGTAGCGATGCCTTATGCCTTATTCTATACTAGTCTTATCATCCACAGCTCACGGCCGGCTAATCCCGTTGATAACGTGAGCGGACCGTCGCTCTCACCACTGACCAACCGCGAAAAGGCATTAGCATCGGAAAGGCATCCCTACAAAATACCGGTCCAAGCCTTCCTTCCTCCTAGCCGTCGTTTCGACCATGTTCACCTCGACATTGTGGGCTGTCTACTCGTGTCTCAAGGTTACCGCTAAATAGTGACCATGGTCGACTGTTTCACACGTTGGCCGGAAGCTGTTACAATTCATGACATCACTGCTGAGACGGTTTCCCGCGCTTTCATTTCTGCGTGGGTATCTCGCTTTGGTTGTCCTGGCACTGTGACAACAAACCGCGGACACCAATTTGAATCCTCCCGGTTTGCTGGCCTTAATCGCCTTCTCGGCGCCAGGGATTGCCGTACCACTAGGTATCATCCCTGTGCCAATGGCATGGTGGAACGCCTTCACTGACAATTGAAGATTGCCCTGACTACCCGCCTCAATTTGGGCGCATTGCCCC